>NC_045441.1:146706442-146719344 GCF_002776525.5 Piliocolobus tephrosceles
TCCCATGCCAGGTGTGCTCAGCACCCTCGAGAAGATCCGGGGGCCTCAGAGCCCACAGGCGTTCACCATCAGCCTAATCTCCCATGCCAGTTCGCCAGGTCTGAGTCCCAGGTGTCTCAGAGAAGGCATTCTGTAGCTATAACTACCATCCCCCATCAGGTGACCGTCAGTAAAAGAGGGATCCTCCATCATGTGGCCATCACTTGAGGCCTTAAGACAAAAACAATCACGTCCACTGCTGCTAAGAACCCAAAACAACAGGCTGAACGTCCTACTGAGGCACTGCCCCGAAAGACGCAGAGTCTGAGTCCAGCCTCGCCGACGCCTTCACACCTAGCTCCACCGGGGACTTCCACTCTGCCCGGCTTCCAAATTTCAGGGGTTCTCTTCGCCTGCCACCAAGTGTTTAAAGAAGGCAGGATGAAACCAACAAGCCAATCCGAGTGTCTTTCAACTGGGGCCACGAATGAAACTCCCTCCTGTAAGAGGGCAGGGGAGCTGGAGCACTCTTCTTCATCCCAAAATGGAAAAACGTTCATTTTTAACAATAAGAAAACATGAGGTGGAGGCACAGTGGTGTCGGCGTGACTCACAGCACATCCCAGACCAGGGGCCTGTTCTTGGTGGCTCAGACGATGAGGGCGGCAGCGAGACCCTCGGGAGAGCCCTTACGGAAAGTCACTAGGTTGTTCTTTTAAACGATTGTGCCACTGCACAGAAACTGCAAAGGAGAAAACTAAAATTATTTGTAACCCACCAATCCGAGGAAACAGCTGCTGGCATTGCGTCTGTTTCTCTCCATGGCTGAGATCACAGTATTGGTACACTTTTACAGCTGCCTTTGTCATTTAACATCATTCCACCAGAATTTTCTTATGTTCTTAAACTCCTAAGAAGTATAATTTTAGTAGCTGCAAGGTACCCGTCACAGAGTCACCGTTACCCGACCAGGCCTCTGTTTCACACAGACAGGTCACTTTTAGTCAGTGATCCAAGGGGCCGGGCGGTGAACAAAATCTAAGGAGAGGCAGTCACAGTTCAGTGACAAAGTTCCTTCCTGGTTATGATGGGGAAGTTCAGTCACTGTGTCTGTATGTTACTCGCTTCTTTCAGGGTCTTTTCTAATAAAGACAGCTACGTTTTATGACAATGGACATTATAAAAGCAGCTACCCTCATGCAGACTGTCCCGAGGGCATCCCAGCTGCACCCTCATGCCGGGACAGCCTTACTGCAAGAAAAACAGGGTGCGGGAGGATTTACAAATTCCAACTGACCCAGCGACATCCACCTAAGGGCACGTGACAGGCTGGTGGCCAAGCCTGAACTGAGACCAAGGCTTTGCACTCCTAGCACTGCCTGTCTCGCTTGCTAAACCATAATATTCTCATCTAACTGCTCTGTACTAAGAATATGCTTCTGGATCCAACCAATGTTTTCGGAGGTGCCTTACCCACGCAGGGGCAGGGTGGGCTGCCGCCCAGTCGAGGTGCTTTCCTGAAGTCGAGAGCACTGGGAGGCAGCATCCGAGACCTCTCCCCGCAGCAGGCGCTCCCCGACATCTCCAGAGAAGAACTCGTTCGACCAGAGCAGAAGCACGTTCCAGCAGATCCACAGCCGGCACAAAGGAAGCCTTAGGAAGGTCGTGCTAGGCTCTGGCGCTGGTCCTTAGCAGCTGCTCCTCCTGCAGCTCAGAGCTCAGCATCCCTTCTCCAGGACCTTCCTGCCCCCGCTCCACCTCCATCTCTGCCTCCTTCCCGCGGACCGTCAGCCCAATGCTGGGTCCCCACTGCAGCTTCCACAAACCCTTAGACCCGCTGGTGATGTGCCAGCTCCCTCATTCCTGGCCTGGGAGAGACTGGCCTGGTCCCACGTCCCTTCTGCCACCCTCCGCTCAAGCACGTGGCCATCCCAACCGCACAGCCCTGTCCAAGAGGAAAGAACTCGGCTCCAGACCGCCAGTAGGCAAACATATGGGAAGATGGGCTCAACTCAGTTTCTGGTTTTTCACTAATTCACGGCTTTTTTATTAAATGCAATCTGAATACAGATGGATGCAGGACTGGGTTTCCATAATAGGCCATGAATGGTGAGCTAATGGGGTCTGAAATTTCAAGTCCAAATCTCCAAACAAAATCTCCAAACAAAAATCTTAAAAATCATTTAAAAGGAAGATATGCATAGCCATACTCGTGCGACATGAACTGTTGTTTTTTTTTTTTCTTTTCTTTTCTTTTTTCTTTGGAGATGGAGTCTTGCTCTGTCACCCAGGCTGGAGTGCAGTGGCACAATCTTGGCTCACTGCAATCTCCGCCTCCTGGGTTTAAGCAATTCTCCTGCCTCAGCCTCCTGAGTAGCTGGGATTACAGGCGCACGCCACCACGCCCAGCTAATTTTTGTATTTTTAGTAGAGATGGGGTGTCACCATGTTGGCCAGGCTGGTCTCGAACTCCTGACCTTGTGATCCGCCTGCCTCAGCCTCCCGAAGTGCTGGGATTACAGGCGTGAGCCTCCGCGCCCAGCTGGGACATGACGTTTTCTTAAACCACAATGCTCTGTAAGGAGCCCCAGCAGCAGGAGAATCCAACTGGATTGGAAGTGGGCTAAAGAATGCAGCAAACTCAGCACGGGATGAGGTGAGAGGGAGCAGCCCACTGGCACTCACAAGCAGAGGGGCCTCATAGACCCAGAAGTCGGTACCGTTTGTGGAAGTCTCTGGTGAAGGTGAAAACCGTCCCAGGCACATCCACAGAAATGCTCCAGAGTGTGTGGACCCTGGGCATGTTCCCAGAAGCACTCTGTGGTTTATGGGACCTTGCACGGCTCAGCGCGGGCCCCCTCCCCATGGATTCCCACTCTGAGAGCCAAGATCACTGCATGGGAGTACATTGCTTCTTGTCCTAATTGACAGGGAACGTTTGGTGGTGTCGCCACCACAGGAGACGCAGCATGACTGTGGACCAACGAAGCCGTAATGTCCACTCGGTGCCGTGTGGGGCCAACACTGTGTCACTGCAGGAAGCCGCAGCCCGGCCTGGGATTTCCAGGAAGCACGGACACAACTCCCATGACAGCTTGAACCCAGCTCACACCCCCGCTATGAGAAACACCTGGTGACTGACCTGGAGTGAGAACAGGCGTGAGAAGCAGGGAAGAGCCCCCCACACTCTCAGAATGGTCTCTGGACGGAGACCCCAGGCAGTGACCATCTGACCCTGGCTGTGTCTGGCTGTGGAACCAGAGCAGACGTGATTGAGTCCAATCAGCCCATGAGGGAGCTGGCTAACGAGCACCACCCAAGACCCAGAACATGACAAATGCAAAAAGCTTGGACTGAGGAAAGCAAGTTCAAATTCATCACTGTGTGATTTCAAGCAAATCAGAACAAAATTCTTATCTTCGTCTCAATGAGAATGTTTTCAGTGACAGATCAGAGAAAAGATCCCAGCCAGTTTGAGCACCAGGCACACCCCAGGCTCACACTGCCTCACACTGGGCACACACTGGTTCACACTGGCCTACACTGGGTACACACTGGGCTCACACTGGCTCACACCAGGCTCACACTGGCTTACACTGGGTACACACTGGCTCACACCAGGCTCACAATGGCTTACACTGGCTCACACCAGGCTCACACTGGGTACACACTGGCCACCCATTGGCTCACACTGGGCACATACTGGCTTACACTGGCTTACACTGGGCTCACACTGGGCATACACTGGGCACATACTGGGCACACACTGACTTGCACTGGGCTCACACCAGGCACACACCAGGCACACTGGCTCACACTGGCCACGCACTGGCTCACACTGGCTTGCACTGGGCACACACGGGGCACACACTGGCTCTGAGCCACCCACCCGAGGGACAGGCTGGTGCTGGGGGAAGCTGTGTCTGAGTGCTCCATCATGTTACCCAGGACCTGCTCGTCCCTCTCTCTGACCTGCCCGCTGGACACCAACACCAGCCCTCAAGTGCCAGCAGTGACAAGCCCACCTGCTGTCCTGCCCACCTGAGCAGAAATGCAGAGTCTTGTCCAGCATCCTCACAGTCCAGTCCACTCCAACAGGATCCACTTTGGTCACATGACCCCTCCTGAGCCAATCACTGCAGCCAGGACCACGGAATACTCTGGCTAACTCACGGGAAGCCTTGTCCAGGGCAGGGAGGGAGGACCAGAGTCCCTGCTGGACCTTTAATGGCATGTGAGGCAGAAGAGAAACACGACACGATCAGGGAGACGTCACGGGTGCTCCCCAGATCCTCAGGGGAACCCCGCACAGTGACCCATGAGCAGTGGCGGGGCCTTGAGCCAGGGCGAAAGCACCAGGGCCTCTAGAATCCCAGGCCCGTTCCCTGAACAAGCATCCAGACTTCTCAAGCTCAGGCTAACTACAAACGACAAAGTCCTGAAACACAGAGCTCAGAGAGCAGATTTCAAACGTTTTGTTCATGAAAATTTAACCTCTGTGTCATCTTGGGACAGTGTTCAGGAGGCGCAGGGTGCAAGCTCTGGCCCAGGCTCCACCTCTACCAGGGAAGGCAAACATCACTTAAATGCCTGCAGCCTCCTGCAATGGTTTTCTGAGACCAGCAGCAAAGATAATATGTTTAAAAGCCCCTGGAATATGTTTAAAGTATTCTGCAAACAAACAGCAGCTATTAGAAGTATTACTTGACCAACTTTTTATTGAGATAGTATGCATTCCAAAGCGTGCACCAATGAGAAGTACACAGCTTGGTGCTGTCTGAAGACGCTGCCTGGCCCGGGATTTCCAGAAGCAAGGCCAGCTCAGAACAGATGCAACTCCCATAAAACAGAGCTTAAGACAACCTCACCCTCACTAGAACGGCTTACACTCCTGCTACAAAAGCAACACCTGATGACGGACCTGGAGTGAAAACAGGAATGAGGAAGGGGGAAGAGGCCCCACACTGATGAATTTTTACAAAACAAACACACCCACCCAGACACAGATCCATAACCCACAAGCCCCACCTCCATCCTGTCAGTCACCATCATTCTAAACTCCAGGCTGAACATCAGCTTTGCCTGTTTGAACCGTAGGTCAGTGGAATCACATTCTCTGCTCTTCTGAATCTGGCTTCTTTGCACAACACCACATTTGTGAGAGTCATCTGTGTTGCTCTGTACAACGGTAGCTGGTGGTTTTTTATTGCTCTATAGTATTTAATTGTATGGAACATCCCACGGTTATTTATACATTCTCCTGTGGATAGATGTATAAGTTATTTCAGTTGTAAGCTGTTATAAATCAAGCTGCTGGGAACATTCTTAGGCATTTTTGTATATTTAAGTATGCATTTCTATTGGGTATGTACTCATAGGAGTGGGATTACTAGACCATAAAAGACAGATATGTTCAGCTTCCATAGATACGAACCGAGCTGCTGGGCACATTCTCGTACATGTCCTTTGCATACCTCAGTCTGCATTTCTGTTGGGAATATGTGTATCTCTAGGAGTGATATTATTCGATCACAGGGTAAAAGAAAATATATAGCTACATTTGCCACTTTATTTTGAAGTTTACAGGCAAAAGCTGCGCATGACGTGGATCTACAGCGATGTCCACTTTTTATTCCCGGTGTTGGTAAGTTGGTGCTTCCTTCTGTTTTTCTTGATCAGGCTTGCCAGAAATGTATATTCAGATCTTTTAAAGAACCAATGATTGGTTTTGTTCATTCTCTCTACTATACATTTGTTTTCTATTACATTATTTTTCTCTTCTTTTTTATTACATTCTTATGGTTCTTTAACTTCAATTTTCTGTCCTTTTTCTAAGTTCTTTAGACACATGTCATTTTCACTTTTTCTTCTGTTCTAATAAAAGCACTTAAGGTTATGATTTATTTCTAACCTTAGCTTTAGTTTGATCCCAAAATTCCCAAAATTTTCAAATATTGTATTTTTATCATGGTTCAGTTCAAAATATTTTCAGATTTATATTGGCATTTTTTCCTTGACAAATGGGGTATTTAGAAGAGTACTGCTTAACTTCCAAACATTTAGATATTTCTAGGGGATTTTTTTCCGTTTGTTTTTAGCTTAATTTATTTGGCCAAAGAAATACTCTGAATGATTTCAATCTTTAGCAATATGTTAAGATTTGTTTATCTGATTAAAACGTTTTTGTTCAATAGATGGTCATTTTCAATATGTATGCTACGTGCACTTGAAAAGAACGCAGGTTCTGTTTTGATAGGTGCAGTGTGCCAATTAGACCAAGATTGTTCATCCTGCTCTTCAGATCTTCTTTAGCACATCTCTCTAAATACGTGATAGAACAGACATACCAATAATAAAAACAAACATGCATAAAAATGTGCATTATTCTTTCCTGTCAGTATCTCAATATTTGCTTTATATATTTGAAAATTATATTGGGAACATCAAATTTATAATTACCGTGTGTTCCTGATAGACTAACCCTTATTTTTATTATGGCTCTTTTTATCTCAGAAAATGCTTCCTGCCTTAAGATCTACTTTGCAAATTAGTTTAGATATACCAGCTTTCTTTAGGTCAGTGTTTTCGTTGTATTCTCTTCCAGCCTTTCAACCTTTTATATCTCAACACTGAAGGTGGTCTCTTGAAGCAGTGTGGTTTTATTTTTTAGTGACCATCTTTAATTTTTGATTGGAGTATTTATCTCATTTATTTGCAATGAAATTACTAATATATTGGGATTTATATCTACTATCTTATCTTGGTTTTTTATTTGTCTCATCTGTTTATTTTCTCTTTGTTCTCTTCTTTTTTGCTTTCTTTTAGATCGAGTATTTCCATTATTATTTTGATTCCCTTTCTTAGCTTGTTAGCTATTCTTTTTGTGGTTATTCTAGAAATAATAACATGGGTCCTTGACTTATTATGGTGCAAGACACATCACATCCCAAATGGTGTCAGAAAAACTAGATATCCACATGCAAAGAACAAAATTGCACGGTTATCTTATACCACACACACACACACACACACACACACATCAACTCAAAAGGGATGAATGCCTTAAACATAACACCGGAACCTGTAAACCTCCTAGAAGAAAATATAGAAAACCTTCATGACATTGGTCTTAGCAATTATTTTTTGGGTATGACACCAAAAGCTCAGGCAACAAAAGCAGAAACAGACAAGGGAGACAACGTCAAACTAAAGTTTCTGCAGAAGAAACAATCCGCAGTGAAAAGGCAATCTACAGATAGGACAAGATACTTGCAAAGCACAGAACTTTTTAAAAGGTTAATGTCCAAAATGTATAAGGAACTGCTACAACCCAGTAACCAAAAACAAAATAACCTGATTTGTTAAATGGGCAAAAGGACCTGAATGGACATTTCTCACAGGAAGAAATACAAATGGACTACAGGTATACAACAAAAATGCTCAACATCACTAATTGCCGGCAAAATCTAAATCAACCTACAATGTGCTATCATATCACACTTGTTAGGATAGCTATTATCAAAAAAAAAGATGAGTATTGGTGAGGATTGTATACTGTTGTGGGAATGCAAAAGGTCCTTATGGAAAACAGTATATAAGTTCCTCAAAAAATTAAAAATAGAAGTACGATTGGATCCAGCAATCCCACTGTGGGTTTTTACCCAAAAGAGTCAAAATCAAGATCCCCAAAGAGACACCTGCATTCCCACACTCACTGTGGCATTATTTACAATATCCAAGATGTGGGAACAACCCACACGTCCATCAAGAGATGGAGGATGTTTTACTTGTGGTGCATCTATACAAGGAAACATTACTCAGCTTTAGAAAAGAAGAAAATCCTGCTGTAAATGACAACATAGATGAACCTGGAAGACATGAGCTGAGTGAAGTAATCCAGGCACAGAAAAGAAAACACTGATGATTGCACTTAGACGGGGCGTCTAAAATAGTCCAATTCATAGATGCAGAGAGAAGAATGGTGGTTTCCAGGGGCTGGGTGGGGGCAGGGTGGGGCGTTGCTAATTAACGGGTATCAAGTTTTAGTTCTGCAGGATGAACGAGCGCTAGAGATCTGCGGTACAGATCATGGCTATTGTCAGCAATACTGTGCTATGCACTTAAAATGTTAAGAGGGTAGATCTCATGTTTTATGTTCTTTCCACAAAAAAAGAACATGGATCCCTGACTTATTAGTGTAACACGCATTATCGCATCCTGGATAATGCCGAACCTGAGAACACTAATTCCTTTACTTTCTGTGTCGCTAATATTCTTGTTCATTTACCAACCCACCGACACTTCCCACTGCTGTCCCTTCCGGCCTTATTTCCTTATTTCCACGTGGGATTATTTTCCTCCTGCCAGAAGTCCCTGCACTCTTTTCCTAAGAGTCATCTGTTGATGGAGACTCTCAAGTTCTGTTTGTCTGGACACGTCTCGATTTCATCTTTATACCTGAGAAACATTTCCAGGGAGTACAGAACTTGAGTCGATGGGGTGTTTTCTCCCTCACATGGGAGGTCCATCTCGCTGCCTTCTGGTCGCCATGGTTTCTGGTGAAATAATTCATCAGTAGAGATGAATGTCCTATGCTTTTTCTCTGCTTGCTTTCCAGATTTTTCTCTTAAACTTTGGTTACTAATTTTAGGATGATGTTCAGAGGTAGGGTTTTCTTTGTATTTATTCTGCGAGGTTGAACTAACTATACAAAACTGCCAATATTCAACTGCTGTTTACCTTAAAAATAGCTATATAATAGATCTTTAAAAATCCAAGCTTTGGTGTCTTTCTCCAGGTTTGAAAAAAAAAATCGTAGCTCTCATCACCTCCAACATTGCTTCTAAGCCATTTTCCTTGTCCTCTGCTGGGACTTACACATATAGACCTTTCCAACAGCTCTCCTCTGCCTCATGCACTCTCTCCTGTACTTTCTCTCAGTTTTGATCTGTGACTCCGCCTGGTTATTTCCCACGGACCTTCGTCCAGCTCACTCATCCACTCCTCCTTTGTACCCAGTGTTCTGTGATGCCCATCTATTGAGTTATTAAATTCAGGTCTAGGATTTCCATTTGATTACTTTGTTTATAGAATCAATTTTTCCGGTAAAATTTTCCACCTACCCTTTATTGTCTTGAACATATCAGTCACAGTTATTTTAAAATTTGACTGCAACAAGTATAATAACTATCTGTGGGTATACTGTTGTCATCTGTTTTTGTGTCTTGGTCTTGCTTCTTGACAACTGAAATTCAGACATTACATACGAAACTGCACAGACTCTGGGTGAGTCTATCTTCTTACCTTCCTCCTCACTAGACAGCCAGATGGAGGGTAGATCCCCTTAACTCAAGTGAGGCCTGAGACAAGAAGACATACCTGTCCTTCTTGCAAGGATCAGTCACCTGGGGTTTATCCTTACACCTATGGCGTGACCCATCCGGGGCTGGGACCTGGGGTGTGTGCAATGGCCCCTCTTTCTGAGAAGTTCTTGAATTCCAGTTTCATCTCTGCAGCATTACAAGACTGCCAAAAATCCTGCTCTGCTTTTCCATAGCTTTCTGATCAGCCTCTTATTCAACTCAAGAATTTGGCAAATGTGTTAGACGTGAAAGCCACAGGTGCTGATCGCATCTGTACCTACTTTCTCTTTGGGATCCAGTCTCCTCAGGGCCTGGTAACCTTTGCAACCCAATCATTTATTGTGTGTTGCTTACCCTATGAGGCTGCCAAGTGCTCTGCGGGTTTCACAGCCTCTTCTCCACAGCCCTTGCCTGGTTTTTCAGCCTCTTTCGACAGGAATCACAAATGCCCCCAGGAGACAGGCAGCGCGCAGGGAGTGGGCGCCCCAACAGTGCCCCTCCGATGGGTCTTTTTTAAGTTATATTGGCCAGGTGTGGTGGCTCACGCCTGTAATCCCAGCACTTTGGGAGGCTGAGATGGGCGGATCACCTGAGGTCAGGAGTTCGAGACCAGCCCAGCCAATATGGTGAAACTCTGTCTCTACTAAAAATACAAAAATTAGCCAGGCATGGTGGCGGGCACCTGTAGTCCCAGCTACTGGTAGGCTGAGGCAGGAGAATCACTTGAACCCTGGAGGCAGAAGTTGCAGTGAGCTGAGATCACACCACTGCACTCCAACCTGGGCAACAGAGTGAGACTCCATCTTGAAAAAAAAAAGAAAAAGTTATATTTTATTTTTAATTGACAAATAATTGTACATATTTATGGGATGCAGTGTGATGTTTCAACACATATATACATTGTGGAATGATCAAATCAGGCTAATGAATAGGATCTTGGCCTCTGAAATCCCAGTTGCCGCCGCAGCTCCCCAAAGCAGGCATTCTGTGCATTTTACCCAGAACTTCTAGTTGTTTCTCCACAAGAAATCTGATCCAACGCAAACAGATCATTATAGCCAAGAGGTCAGTTCCTCTGGTTGTCGATTTTCTTGGAATTTGCTAACGATAAATCGTGCTGTGTGAAAATACACTACAGGCTGATGCCCAGCTGATTAGCATATAGGGTTTAGCGACACGTCCACTGATAACGACTTCCTCTGAGATACTCTGACCAGGGGTCAGCAAACCACAGCCCCGGGACCTACCCCACCTGCCTTTTTATATAGGGCCTGGGAAAGGAAAGCAAACCTCGGGGCTCCAAAATCTCCAGGCTAAAGGGAAAAGTCAGGCTGGGAACTGCCCAGGGCAAGCCTGCCTCCCATTCTGTTCAAAGTCACCCCTCTGAGGCTCCTAGGAGACAAATGCAGATCTCATCGCTCCCTCTCCCCTGTTGTTTATGTAAAAACGTGGATTCACTGAGCCAGGCTCAACTGTGTATTCACTGGAAGGGTGGTCAAGGACTCAAAAGAATGCAAACTTTTGTCTCTTATCGACTTCTAACCTGGAAGCCGCCACTTCCAGTTATCCTGCCTTACTGGACTGAACCCAAGTACGTTTTACACATATTGATTGACGTCTCATGTCTCCCTAAAATGTATAAAAGCAAACTGTGCCCCCGACCACCTCAGCACAAGTCTCAGGCCCCCGACCACCTCAGCACAAGTCTCAGGCCCCCGACCACCTCAGCACAAGTCTCAGGCCCCCGACCACCTCAGGCACAAGTCTCAGGCCCCCGACCACCGCAGCACATGTCTCAGGCCCCTGACCACCTCGGGCACAAATCTCAGGCCCCCGACCACCTCGGGCACAAGTCTCAGGACTTCCTGAGACTGTATCATGGGTGCTTCCTTCACCTTGGCAAAATAAACTTCCTCAGTTGACTGAGACCTGTCTCAGATATTTTGTGCTCATGGGCCTTTGAGCTAAGAATGGTTTTTATAATTTTTAAGGGTTGTAGGAAAAAGGAGAAAGAGAGAAGAAGTGGGGAAGAGAGAAGAAAGGAGGAGAAGGATGAGAAGAAGAGGAGGGGGAGGAGTAAGACGAGGAGGAGGAAACAGTAACCTTATGTGGCTTTCAAAGCCAAGATATTAATCATTTGGTCCTTTACAGATAAAGTTTGCCTACCCCAGTTCATGACCATCTCTGATTCTTTTAAATATCAAGTCATGGTGTGTATTAATATAAAGATTGCACATGAAATGCATCTTCAATAGACATAGACAGTAGAGATATGGAAATCAGTTCATAATGATTGCAAGACAAGTCTCTGAATAACCAACGAGATGGCCTAGTCTGTGGAACTCCAGGCTTATTTACAGGGTCCACCTTGTAGTACCCACAAGGAAGCTAGATCTTTTGGAAATAAGTTTGCAATGTGGAAACACTGAGTCCTGGGGCTGACTGATTTATTGATGAGAAACTCTGGGAGGAGTTGGTTTGGGTTTGGGGTTCTGTGACATCATGCTGAGGCACCATCTGCATTTCATATCACGCTGTACTAAATCACTTAGAAAATATCCTCATTTCTCTATCCTCACATGAGTCTTACTGGGTCCTGACAACCTTCTGGCCTCTCACCCTAATAAGTCCTCATTTCTGACTGGACATTTCTCCCAAACTCAGTTGCAACAACAGATGGCGTGTGGCCACAGCCCATAAAGGTAGAGACTCATGCTCAAAGCTATCTTCTTGTAGGCAAAGTCACCGCCTCGAACACACCCTCCAAATACTTGACATTCAGATACCAAATGCTCCAGGTCCAGCTCCCAAAAGCTAGATGGATTGTCCATTCCATTCAGGCCTCAAATCAGAGGTCTTGGTGGCTGTGGCTGTGGTGGCTGTAGCTGTGGTGGCTGTGGTTGTGGTGGCTGTGGCTGTGGTGACTGTGGCTGTGGTGGTGGTGGCTGTGGCTGTGGTGACTGTGGCTGTGGTTGCGGTGGCTGTGGCTGTGGCTGCGGTTGTTGCTGTGGTTGTGGTGGCTGTGGCTGTGGTGGCTGTAGCAGCTGTGGCTGTGTTTGTGGTGGCTGTGGTGGCTGTGGTTGTGGTGGCTGTGGCTGTGGTGGCTGTGACCGTGGTTGTGGTGGCTGTGGATGTGGTGGCTGTGACTGAGGTGGCTGTGGTTGTGGTGGTTGTGGATGTGGTGGCTGTGTCTGTGGTTTGGTGGCTGTGGTTGAGGTGGCTGTGGTTGTGGTGGCTGTGGTTGTGGTGGCTGTGGCTGTGGTTGTGGAGGCTGTGGTTGTGGTGGCTGTGGTTGTGGTGGCTGTGGTGGTTGTGGTGGCTGTGGCTGTAGTTGTGGAGGCTGTGGCTGTGGTGGTTGTGGCTGTGGTGGCTGTGGTATCTCACAACTGGTGCAATAGGGTTCTAGCACAGCTTTGGGCAGACTTCCTCAACAACAGTGATGGTGATGGTAATGGTGGTGGTGATAGTGACAGGGGTGTTGGTGATGATGGTGGTAGTGGTAGTAGCTATGGGTGTGGTGGTGGTGATGGTAGAGTAATGGGGTGATAGTGGTGATGGCGG
>NC_045441.1:146719354-146721117 GCF_002776525.5 Piliocolobus tephrosceles
ATGGTGGTAGTAGTGATGGTGGTGATGGTGGTAGTGATAGGGGTGGTAGTGATGGTGATGGTAGTGATGGCAGTGGTGGCAATGGTGGTGATGCTGATGTCAGTGGTGGTGGTGACGGTGGTGATGCTGATGTCAGTGGTGGCAGTGGTGGTGATAGTGACAGTGATGGTGATGACAGTAATGGTGATCAGTGGCGGTAGTGGTTATAGTGATGGTGATGGCAGTGATGGTGATGGTGATAGTGATGGTGATGGTGGGGGTGGTGATAGTGGTGGTAGCAGTGGTGGTGGTGGTGGTGATAGTGATGGTGATGGCAATGGTGGCAGTGGTGGTGGTGATAGTGATGGTTATGGCAGTGGTGGTGGTGACAGCAAGGAAATCATTCTCTGATTACCTGACATGGTGAAAATCTGAGAGCAAAGTTGAGCTGAGAATGTTGTCATACAATGTGTAAGGAGGCTGAGCCTGAGAACCCTGAAATGCATGGCATTCTCTATGTGCAAACATACGAGAGCTGAAAGTGACCAGTTACCTACTCACGGTTTCCATCTGCATGATGAAGAAACATTGCAACCTACATTTTCTCCACTAGAGGATCGGTTCCCTAGATAATGGCACCTGCATGCGATGGATGCTACGTAACAGTGTCCAACAGTGGAAGTCCACTCAGCATTCAGGAGTAAGAGATTTGGTAAGCAATAAGAAAAATTTGCAGAGCTACAGGATTCCATGTTTGTTGTGTGTGTGTGTGCCCAGAAAAGCATCTAAAAAGACATTTACCAGAATGTTCTTCACCATGATTATTTTGGGGCTTTAGGATCCTAAGGAGATGATTTTGATTTTGTGGCTTGTACCTTCCTGCCCCACCCAGCCGTGCAGCCTTCCGCCTGCTTCCTTTTCTCCTGTGTGCTTTAATTCTAGTTACAGGAAACATGCGTATGAAAAAGGCACGGACGGGAATGTATGTTTCCTTTTTTGTCAGAAAATAAAATGACACATTTCCCTTTTTGGAAAAGTTAAAACAGATTTTATCTCCTGCCACCATGGACAACAAGAGGAGGACAGGGCCTCCAGGCAAATTGGCACATTAGTGAGTTAAAAGAAATATTTATAAATCTAGAGCATAGTCTTTGGCCTAGAAAGACAGTACTAAAGCAGAAAGAAGCCTTTTCAGGAACACAAATAAGTATTTTAAAAACAAAAGAAAAAAAAAAAAAAAACCAAAAAAAACCTCTTTTGTTCTCTTTAAACCAGAATGCCTCTTAACCTGGTCAACAAGCACATCGCAAACGTCTCGTCCCACTAGGTGGCCACAGGTCACCAGGTGAGCGGGTCTGTGTGGGCAGAGGCAGGAGCAGAGGCTGCAGAGGATGCTCTGGGCCCATCTTCCATGGCTCAGCCCAGGGGCTCCTGTGGCTCCAGGGCAGTGCCAGGCACGGCTTCGCCCCAAAGACACAGAAGGCTCCGAAGTCGCCACCTCTCGCCTGAGTTGCCAACAATCCAAGGGTAGGTTTATATCAAATCAACAGACAAACCTGACTTCTGGGTAAAGGCTAAAATGAATCAACGGAGAATTGATGAGACTGTTTTCCCACTGACAGGTCGGTAAGAGTTGGGGGCTGCCTGCCGCCTGGTCAGTCACGTTATGCAGCTCTTAGGTTAAATCCTGGGCTGCCCGGGCTACCAGGACACCTCAGGGAGGGGAGGAAGCGGGAGGAGCGGCGTGGGGCAAATCTTCCTGACAGGGGAGCGGCGTGGGGGGA
>NC_045441.1:146726117-146742267 GCF_002776525.5 Piliocolobus tephrosceles
GGGCAAATCTTCCTGACGGGGGAGCGGCGTGGGGGGAATCAGGATCTGGCGGGGGGGGGGGGTGGGGGTGAATCTTCCTGAAGGGGGAGCGGCGTGGGGCAAATCTTCCCGCCAAGCATGTGAGTTGCTTGTCCCCACCTGGACAAGCCACGTCCTTCTACCGGGGGCACCCACGAGACCCCTTCCTAAAAGTAAGACTCAGCAGGGAGGGTTCCAAGGCCTGCGGCCAGCAGGTGAATCACACAGGAGCTTCCTCTACCATGTGAGACTCTGGGGGTCTTTGTCTGGGTGACGGGGTCGGAGTGGACTGTTGGCCACCAGCAACAGGGCTGCTGGGATGGCCAGGGGCAGAGCTGCTCCCATGTGATACCCGCACCCCCAAGTCCTGGGTGTCTGGGCTCACACCTGTCTCTGGGTGTCATTCCAGCAGCACCTTCTCCTCCTCTCAGGATGGCCCTGTTCAGGGTCCTTTCCTCTCCCTCTGCACAGGAGACTGTGCTCGGGAAGCTGAGGTGAGCCCCAGCCAGCCGCGAACCCCAGCGCCAGCCACCTCCTTCCCTGCTGCAGTCCCACGGGGCCCCCAAGTTCCCACCCACGGCCAGTGTTTGTTTCTCCCTGAAAACCTGATTTGACTTCACTCAAAATCTCCACACTGCTGCAAATGTCAGTTTGATAAACCTGACACTGCCTTCTCGGCCGGAGGCAGAAATCTCTCTACCACTCATGTGAGGAGAGGCCAAGCCTCAGAATCCCAGGCCAAACCCTGTTAGAGCAGCTTAGACACAGCACCCAGACCCACCTAGACCCAGGGTGAGTCTAAAATGAAACACAAGTGACAGCCTCAGACCATGCAGCTGCTCGCCAGGAGAACGTCTCAGGAAACCTGGCTCTGGCCTTTCCTGTGGAATCCAACCGAGATGGCCCCAGCCTGTCTCCCTTTCCTCGTCCTCATGCTCCTCACAGACCCCAAGACCCACAGGGCCTGCGTCACGTGCCCAGAAGCCAGGTCCTCTGCTACTGACATTTTTGGGATCCCAAGAAAGCCCCCAGTGTCCCCTCACTGCTGTGCAGCTTACACCCTAAGTTCTTCGCTCAGGGCCCGCTCTCTTTCAGCAACAATTCTCCCCGTGCATCCTCTCGAAAATGCAGCCGCACCCAGGGGGTGCACCATGCCAGACCACAACCCCCTGCACAGCAGCAAGCCCACCACAGTGGGTGGGTCATGAGAACTGCCACCGTGGCTTCTCCCTGAAAGGGCCTGAGCCAGGCTTGGCCAGGAGGGCTGGGGAGGGCTGGATGCCCTTCACCCTCACTGGGCAAAAGCCTTCTCCCAGGCATCGCCCAGCCTCAGGGCTTTGTCTCCAGAGGGGGCAGGCCCTGGGGGACACGGCCCCTCAGCCCCACTGCCCTGCCCCCGAGGCTGGCCAGCCCTTCCTCATCTGCACAGCCTGAAGCCTTGTGTGGCTGGCTCAGCCCTAAGCTTGTCCTCACCACCAAAGGAAGAGCCAAGTGCCCCCACCTGCTCACCTGTGCCCTGACTGTCCTCACCCTGGAGCCCTTCCCTAATTAAATCCCTCGTCTGCAACCCAGGCAGGAGCTTCCACCACACTCTTCACGGCACAGCAGGCGGTGCCGTCCCTGACTGCAGGCACCGAAAACCCGAAGGAGGCTCCTTGGCAGAGCCTGAGCCAGACCAGTGACCCCGCGGCCTCTCAGGAACAGGTTAGAGACTCTGGAGGGCCTTCAGGTTCGTCTGGCCCTAATCTCCACCCACCCCACACCTCTGCCCCAGCCCATAATGGGGCCGTCCTCCAACAATGAGTGGGCAAAGGTGCAGAATGCAGACGGCTGCCCGCCGCTCATCGAGGGAACAACCTCCCGCCCCATCTTGGGGTCTGTGCTGCCTGGTGGGGCCAGAAGACCCTGAGAGGCCACTCTGCCCCAAGCCAGCCTGTCCCTCTTCTGCCCCAGATGGCTCCCGCTCCCACCTCCTCCTGTTCCCGTGAGCCACAGAGCAGCAGACGCGTCATCTTGGCAGCCGACGCTGGCAAGACCATGTCAGCGCTCAGAAGCCTCCAGGTCAGCCTTCGGACCACCCCATGTGAGAAGCCAGGACACTCAGCACAGGCAGGTAAACCCCGGGGCCTGGGTCCACCCTTGGACCACCCCACGTGAGAACTCAGGACACGTGAGAACCCAGGACACTCAGCGTGGGCAGGTAAACCCTGGTGCCCCAGCACCCCAGGCTCCTGCCCCACCCAGCCCACAACCACTCTGACTACCCGGAGTCCGGATTCCCAGCTCGCCCCAGGTCTTCCCAGGCCCAGTCTGTCCTTGCAAACCACTTAGAGGCTGGGGGACTGTTGACGGGGTGGGTGTGTGCCTGAATGTGTGAGAGACAGAGAAAAATTACCTCCCATCTGTAAGCTGTAGGTAAGAAAAAGGTAAATTTTAATTTTACATTAAATTGAATACTTTCAACTATATTTTAATGTGGAAATCCCCAGGCCACTATGAGGTGTTGCTGTGGTCGGACCACGCTGGGCCCACTCACGATGGAGATCTGCTGTGAGTGCTGGAGCCCCACCCGAGCCACACAGCCATGGGCAGACCCCACCCGGGCTCTGCCTGGGCTGCCAGGGACACACGGAGCCCCACCCGAGCCACAGTCGCCCCCGGCGGGCACACCCCACCCAGGCTCTGCCTGGGCAGCCAGGGACACACACAGCAGCTTGAAAATCCAAATGGTCTTTGGTCTAATGTCCTCAGAGATTAGTTGGTTGGCCATGAGAAAATCGGTAAGTTTTGTTGTTTGGTTTCATCTATCTGGATTTTTGGTGAGAATTCTCCACTGCTCCCTGTCTGGGGAGAAGCCCAGCCCCATGGCAGCCCCAGCCTCTGTCCCCATCAGGCAAGCTGGGCTGTCCAGGGCACCTACGACATCCAGAACCCACCTCCAGTCTGGCATCTGTGGACTGAAGACAGGGCCAGCCTGCAGCCTCACAGCTCCTGTTCTCACAGCCTCACGGCTTCTGTCACTTTTGAGGGGTATCCCAATATAACCAGAAGCCTACGGGTGGCTTTGAAAGAGATAAAGGCAATGACACACGTGCCCAGTAAGGATGCAGCTAGGACGCCAGGTGGGGCAGGCTGACAGCAGCTCCAGGCAGGGCCAGGATGGCCTTTGATTGTCAAACTGATTTTAGACTTCTGCTCCAAAACACTGAGACATTCCTTCCCAAGCAAGGACAGGGCTGTGAATCCACAGCCAATGTGGAGTTCTTCTCTGGGCCCAGGCGGCCTCTCCTAGCTCCCCAGACAACACTCAGTGCCTCCCTGCAGCCTCCACCGTTAAGCAAAAGCGTGGATGTATGAATTCCAATTTAGGTTTTAGCTAATGCTTGCATTCCAGCCATTAATTGCCTTGAGCTAAATACCTAATTGGCTGTATAAATTCCCCAAATGGAATTCTTTGGCACCAAAAAAAAGAGGAAGGCAGCTAATAACTACTACAGAGCACAAGACCCGTCTCCACAATGAAGCCCTGACGGACCCAGGCCAGGGTAGCACCACCTGCCCAGCTGGGCAGCCCCGAAGCAGCCGGGCCCCAGGGATCCCCATGGCTCAGCCACACAGATGCTGCCCAAGCAGCCGCAGGAGGCTGACCTGCCCAGCTTGCTCCTGCTGCCCAAGCAGCCGCATGAGGCTGACCCGCCCAGCTTGCTCCTGCTGCCAGAAGCCTCTGCCCCACCTCTCCAGGAGACAAAGCCACCTGCACGGGCTCCCAGCCTGCCTTGCGTCCTGCCAGGACCCTGGAAAGCAAACAGTCCTCCAAGGCCTGGGCCAGTGGTGGGCTGCGTCAAGCTGTTAGCCAAGCCAGCAGTGAAGATGAAGGCTGCCCCGTGGCCAGGGAGCTGGCCTCTCTGCGCAGGTGCAGGGACACGAGCACCAGCAGAGCCGAGAGCAGGGGCAGCACTGAAGTCCCTGCTGCCATCCACAAAGAGGCCTTGAAGGGGTTGGAAGTGACGAGCTACGGTCTCGCCCCACCCCAGCTCCTGGCCATGCTACCCGGCCACACGGCACAGGACAAATGCTAGCAGGACAGGGACCCTCAGTCCAGCATCATCGTCAGCCCGAGGACGCTGGGCCAGGCCAGGTGCTGACTCAGGAGGGCAGCAAGAGGGCCTCACTGCTGAGGGTGAAATCAAGCCCAGCATGGCCCCGCACGGCGTGCCCTGCTCCGGCTGCTCCACCGTCAGGGCTGCTTTCTGGGACCACTCCCAGGACGAATCTCGCAAGGAAGGCCACAGGCCAGGCGGGCAACAACACGGCCCCAGCAGAGTGGCCCCGGCACAGGAGGAGGCTGGGTGTCTGAGAGTCATCCTTAGAACAGAGAGAAAAGTCAACTTGGAAGGATGTAAATCAGAACGGTAACATTATTTTTTTATTTATTATACATTTTCTAAATGTTTCATAATAGCCATGTACTGTTTCCTAATTAGAGAAAACAGTAAGTTAGCATGAAAACCCCTCAAAAAGAGAAGCGATCTGGGGAGGAGCAGGGAGGTTGGTTTCCACACCGCTTTCATCAGGCCAGAGCAAACAGAAGTCTCTGCAGACCCAGGCCTGGGCAGCGCTGCAGGGCAGGAGGGTGGGGCGGGCAGGGGCCACCTCCAGAGGAGCTGAGTCTTCACTGGAGCCTGATGCTGAATTTGAGGCCCCCAGGGGCGCCCCTCAGATGGGAAGGCCACAGCATGAGGGGTTCCTCCTGCAGCCCCCACTCCCGAGCCAAGGGCATGGGGCAGTCCCACCTTGAGATCAGAGCTGACCCGAGAAGTGTTCCCCGGGGCTCCCAGGGCAGGCCCCAGTGAGAGTTCCCCTGGCTCTGCTGCTGGGGGCGTTTGCAGCCTAAGACAGGTTCAAGGCAACCCCACTCCAGTCCAGCCACTAGAATGAGACCGGACTGTCCAAGTGCTCCAGCCCCACCAGCATTTCCAATGGTCAGGAGCAACAGTGCCGGGTGGTTAGGAGACCAGTGGGACGCCACGTATCTGCGGGGACGAGGGGCACGGCACTTTGCACTGTGTCACTGTGGCATCCGGGATGGACTTAAGGTGACACCCCCGCCTCCTCTCAACAGATGTTCAGGACATGCAGGGCCATGACGGGCAGCACGTGCCCACTCAGCTGGATTCCAGGTTCCTTTGTGGGACTCAGCACCACCTGTGGACAACAGGGTGTGTTTAAGGTCCAGGGACTTTCTTCCCTCCCAATGAACACCGAAAACAATCAAACGTCACAGTCTGTTTTCTCCCAGGTCATGTGTGGGGTAGGGATGGTGTCTCCGATGACAGACACCAAAACCAACCATTCCAGGTGCATGTCAAGCCCACAACTGGAGCTCAGGAACCTCCAGAGGAAGCGAGGCTGGCCCAAGGGCAGGCGAGGGTGGTTGGCCCACAGGGCCCCCCACTGGAGCAGCAGCAGACACAATTGCGCTACAGTTCAGTTTGCTCGAAGAGTGGAGTGTCAGCCTTGGCCCAGGAGTCACCAAGAGAGGACAATGCACAGGTCCCCACAAAAGCAAGACACACAGCACAGCCCGAGTCCAAACAAACACCAATAGGCAGAAGCAAGATACACGGCGCAGGCCAAGACCAAACACCAACAGGCAGAAGTGAACATGTGAGGTCTTAATTCATCGTCACGAACGTTTGGAGGAGTTCAGCCCTGACTTCTTTGTCTTAGATATTTCCAAACTTGTGGATGCCACTTCAGCGTGGTAATGGAGCCAGGAGGAGTGGAGAGCACCTCACACGTCAGTCTCCCGCAGCCCCTGCACCGGTGCCCTTAGTTCACTCACAATCGCGTAATCCTTTGTGATTTTCCTGGCAAACAGGAACACTAAACCTCCTTTTCTTCCTAAGATATTTGGTTTTCAAAGTTAAGCGAAGGCAAAGCTACAACACAAAACGTTGCTGTGCTACAGACAAATCCAAGGTGGCCGCAGCACAGATGAACCTGGTGAGGTCACCACGGTGCCACAGGCTGGGTGACTCCCACTGAAACATCCTCACGGTCTGCAGGCTGGAAGTCTGGGGTGGGGGTGCCAGCACGGTCAGCTCTGGTGATGGCCTCCGCCTGGCTTCTCACCGCGTCCTCACATGGAGGAGAGGGAGGACTCTTCCTCTTCTCACAAGAGCACTGGTCCCCTCACAGGAGCCCCACCCTCGCGGGCGATCTAACCCAATCACCTCCCAAAGGCCTCTCCTCCCTGCACCGTCCACTGGGGGTTTAGCCTCCTACACTCAGAGTTCAGTGAAACACATTCAGTCCGTAACAGCTGCCTCAGAGAACGTCCTCCCACACACGAGGACACACACACACAGGTGAAACACAACTGAGATGCATTCTCGCTTTTTTTAACCTTGTAGATATAATAGAGAAATGCGCACAAAAACACATCATATAGCAATATTAAGTGAATATTCTTCCAGTCAGCACTCAAGAAATAGTCCCGCCAGCAGCCAGAACCCCACCCCTGCTGCACCTTCGTGGGGAGCCACAGCCGACTTGATGGAAGCTGTCCTCACGGCCGCGCCTGCCTCTGCACCAGATTCACGGGCCTGTGGTCTTTCACACCTTACTTCTCTCACTCAGCTTCATGTCTGTGAGATGATCCGAGTCGCCCCATCATGGTTAATTCCATTGTTCCATTGTATGCAAATAAAATCATCTACTTCCTCTCCTCCACCACCAAAGTGCGTGTGGGCCACGTCCAGCCTGGGGAGACTGTAAACAACGCCACCCACGTGCTTCCTTGCGGGTCTCCCTGACCAGGCCTGCGTGTGCTTCTGCGGCATGGAGGGCAAGGAGCGAAACGTCAGCCGCGACAAACACACCTCTCCGCATTCCGGCACAACACCCGCCCACCTGCCGTCTCGGGCACAACACCCGCCCACCCGCCGTCCAAGGCCCCAAGGAGCTCAGAGCTTGTGTCACCGCCAGGTGCTTCCAGGGACTCCCGGCCCCACGTCGCAGCTGCGCCTGGAGTTGGTGCTTCCGGTTTTTGCCCGTCTAGCAGGTGAGCTGCTGAATGTCATATGGCTTCTGTCTTCATCGCTCCAATTTAATAATTAGGTTGAAGACCATTTTACGTATTTCTCAGTCATTTGAATTTTCTCCTTAGAACTTATTGCTTGAATGTTTTGCAAACGTTTCCTTCGTGGCCTTGTTCTCAGTGATTTGTCAGGGTTCTGTCTGATCTGAACGTGGGATCTTTGTCGGTTACATGTGTTGAAAATATTGTCTCCCATTCTGTGGCTTGTCTTTTAATTCATTCTCTTTACAGCGTCTTTTTTACTAAGACTTATTCTTGATTTTAATATGGTTGAAATTATCAATAATTTCCTTTGCAATTAGCACTCTTCGTGTTCTGTCTCAAACCTTCCTCTCCATCCTAAAGTCATGAAACGTTATATTCTCAGCTGAAAACCTTTAGAGTCTTGCCTTTCACACGCATGAGCACAGGAGTTGGTGTCTCTGAAAGAAATTCGGTCCAGGTTCATCTTCTTCTAAGATGGATCCCAGCTGTTCTCATCTTCCTTTTTTCTTTCAAAATGTCTGGGGTCCTTCTGTGTCGGCACATCTACCTACCTCCGCCTTGAAGATGAACCACAACTCAAGGGTGTTTAGAATGCTTGCGGTTTTTTCCTGTTATGATGTTTCACAGGATCATTGAGCGTTTGGTTCTTCACACCCAGGCTGAACATTCATCACGTAACTTCCAGGAGTCGGGCTGGCGAGTTAAAGTTACGTGAATTTTAATTTCCTTAGATAGTGGGTTGTCTTCCTTAAAAAACTTAATTCCCTCTCAAAATTATTAAACAGTCCCCCACGTTTTCTTCCAGTACTTGTAAAATTCCATTATATTTTTAAGTCTCTGTGCCATCTGGATTTTATTTTGGGGTAAGGAGTTTGGGAGGGACCCAGCTATATGTTTTCCAAATGTCTGGCCAGTTGTCCCCAAATCATTACTGAATAATACATCCTTTCCCCACTGATTTAAAATGTCATCATTATCATATACCAAATACCCATGCGCATTTGGGTCTATTTCTAGGCTTTCTATTCTTTCCCCTCAATCTGCCCGTCTGTTCCCCACTCTGGCTTAAATGTCCCATCACTGCAAAGCACTGAGTGTGCAAGACTCCACTCCCCACACACAACTTCTCTTTTTCATAACTTTTCTGTTTAGTCTCATATTTGTGTCTGAACCTGGACTTTAAAGCTAGCTTGCTTAATTTCAAAAAAATTTGTTAATATTGTGTTGTGATCACTTACGTGTATAGGTTCATTCAGAGATAATTCATATCTTCACAGAATTAAACTTTCCCATCCAGAAGCACTGTCTCCCCTGCCCAGTGGGTCCTCCCCATCTCCCAGTGGAGACCATGGACCTGCCGGGTTCACCTTCGCCAAGCTCCTCAAGGCCTTCCTCCTTCTCCCTGGTTCACCCAGGAGCTCTGAGCACGCCACGCACCTGCCCCTGCAACCTCGTCCCAGGCAGCCTCCTGCCACCCCACAGACTTCCCCTCCCACTCATAGACTGTGGCATCTCAAGGTGACCTTGGGCTGGAGAGCCAGGATTCCAGCGGACACCTCTGGGCCTGGGGGGCTCGGTAAGACAGGTGGAGTGAGTGAGATCAGGAGGGGATGAGGAGGGAAGACACAAAGGAAAGGAAGTGACCAGAACCTTTGGGAAACACAAGGAGAAACTGTGCAAGAAGAGAAAGTCCCCACACCACAGTTAGACATGGCACGTCTGGGGCGGCTGCTGCAGGATGAAGCAGGAGCATCTCTTGGAACTGCACAAAGAACCTTCTCCAGAGTAAGACCCAGTCTTACTCTGTTGCCCAGTGGCT
The DNA here is from genome assembly GCF_002776525.5 of Piliocolobus tephrosceles. NCBI lineage: Eukaryota > Metazoa > Chordata > Mammalia > Primates > Cercopithecidae > Piliocolobus > Piliocolobus tephrosceles. The sequence continues at coordinate 146,735,042 of NC_045441.1, forward strand.
CAGGGGCACCGAGGGCCCCACTCAGCTCATCTGCAATCGACGCTGGCACAGCTGCGACACAGGAAGCACGCCCGAGGACCCGCCCGTCACTGCAGCTGCAGGGCTGGGCATGATGCTTTTAACTTGACAGTGTGAAAACAAAATGTGGCTAACACAGCCTGGATGCAGGGGAATTGAAAGAGGAGAGGCCTCGCCCTACAGTGCAGGGAGCATCACAGGGGCTACACAGAGGAGGACTCAGTCCGTTCCTGATGAGACGGGATGGAAGCCAATGGAGAAGTGGCAGCCACGGCGGCACCTCAGCGCAGGAAAGGCTACTGTACAGAGAAGGACTGAGTCAACCCCTGATGAGACGGAGTGGACCGTATGGAAAAGTGGCAGCTACTGCAGGACCTCAAGGTGGGAGAGGCTACTGTTGCCCCTGGGTGTGGGGGGTGAGCTCGGGAAGGAGGGGCGGGATCTGTTACTTCTTATTTTAAGTCCTATATTACTCAGCTTTTAAATGAACCATAGCTATGCATTACTTTCATACTAATTAATTGAGGAAAATGGAAAGCCTCATGTCTCTGAAGTACTAAGCATTGAACTGACCTCTGTTGTGCACCAACCAGGTGCAGGGAACCGATGGAGACACTTAGAAACTCAGCAAAGCAGACAAGGCTCCTCCCATTAAACTCACATTCTAGCCGGGGGACAGACAAGACACAGCGCACACGATCACCGATGTCAGGATTGGGGACGGTTGTTACCGAGGACAGACAAGACACAACGCACACGATCACCGATGTCAGGATTGGGGGTGGTTGCCACAGATGAAGAAGAGACGAAGAGGGTGCAGGCTTGAGGGCAGGTTCAATGACAGCAGAGTGGAGTGTGGATCATTGCAATGACAAGGGAGCCTCTTCTGGCCACTCTTGACCTCGAACGTCCCCCCAAGCAGACTGCACACTGTCAATGTGTTCAAAAACAGAGATGACAGCTGCTGCATGGAACAGACATACACAGCCTCAGCGATCCCCTGGGGGCATGTGTGCCCCTCGAAGTGTGTTCGTCAGGCGGCCTCCACGCCACCCACAGGCAGGGAGCAAACACATCCTCCACTTGCTTCACGACGCTGAGCCAGAACCCACTTCAGGAAAACCCAAGAAATGGCCCCCATGGACCCCCAATCCCACTACTTCCCACCCCAATTCTAAAAACAAAATGAACAAAAACACCACACCTCCAGGAAGCCAGCACAATAAGCTTTTCACTTAAGTTTTTATTATAGAAATGTTCAAACATACACAAAAGCAGAGAAGATAACGGCACGGACGCCATCGTCCACAGCCCCCCGTCGCTCTGCAGAGAAGATAATGGCACGGACGCCACTGGCCACAGCCCCCCATCGCTCTGCAGTGGCTCATGTTTCACTCCATCCGTCTCCCCTGCCACCCCTCCCTGTTTTCCAGGGTTGAGGGTGGGGTAAATCAGAGAAAATCTGCTATGCCATTTTCTATGCATCTCTAGCAAATGAGGACTTATTTCATTTTATTTTATTTAGTGGAGACAGGGTCTTACTCTGTTGCCCAGGCTGGGGTGCAGTGACACAATCATGGCTCACTGCAGCCTCTGCCTCTCCATCTCCCACAGCACCGGGATCACCACAGCTCAGCCCACATGAGAGCTTTCAAAGATATCATCACTAACCCAGTATCACACCGCAAAATTATTTAACAGCAACTGCTCTTTAATAATGTTCTAATATCTGGTCAGTGCTAAATTCCATTAATTAGAAAAAAGTCATCTTGTAGTTAATGTGTTCGAACCAATATCCAAGCAGGGTCCATACGTCTACATGGCAATGGCACACACAGGTGGATTCAGTGTGTGTGGTTTGCTATGAACCCAATAAGCCACCAAGAATCCAGGCTGAGTCTTCTGACCCCTTTTCTGATGCTTATTTCCTGAAAGCGTCCTTATCTGCTTGCACAGTATCCATGCTCTGCATTCCTCCGAACTCCACAGAACATTCCCAGAATCCTGGATGAGAAGAAACCGTGTCCCTTCCGGGGCTCCTCAGCATCTCGGGTGCAATGTCTCTGGACACTTCCAGCGGGCAGGTGTCCACCCTGGCCTCGATAAGCAGACACCACTCGCCCTGAAAGCAAAGGTGCTGTATCGACCTGTGGGACCACGGCGGACGCACGGCCCGAGTCAGCACAGAGCGAGGGGCGTTAGCACCAAACCTCCCCTCTCCAGGGCAAGCCTGGCTTGCGGGACCACGGTGGACGCAAGGCCCCAGTCAGCACAGAGCGAGGGGCGTTAGCACCAAACCTCCCCGCTCCAGGGCGAGCCTGGCCTGCAGGGAATCACAGTAAAACCACAATCAAAACTCCTTCCTAGTTCATTATTCACACCCTGAATGTTCTCAGTAGGGTCAAAACTTCACACCTCTGACTGAATTTTCATCTATTTGGAAGTGTTCCAGGTCTCCTGGGAGTTTTAGAAATTGGGAGTGTGAAGAAGTGGTTGAAAACTGAGGTGAAAGCTTTAAGGGAAAGGTAATTTGGTGTCTCCTGGGCACTTCACAGCTCTGCAATGCTCAGGGTTCCATTGTGCATCCCTCAATATGAAATAAAGCAAACCTTATTAAATAGCCTTCCAGCAAACCCCCGTCCTCTGAGCTTGGCCTGTGCCCTGCTTCCTCCTTTCCTGCCCCAGATGCCACAGCAAACATTATTTCCCCTGACGTCTGGTGGTTTTCCAAGGACGATGCTCAGACCGGTGCACCAGAAACCGGCTGGGTGAGTGATCTGCGGTCCATCAGGGCGTCCAGGAGATGCTGACACAGGCTGAGGAGCGCGGCCCCCAGCTCCCGACACTTACCAGCCGTCTGGGGGAAAAGCTGCCATGTCCTGGAAATATTGACACTGGCCTCATCCCCTGAATTCTGATTTGACAAGAGGTGTGGCCTGACCACCGGGATCTTTTAAAGCTCCCCTGACTTTTAAAAGTTCTAACAGTCAGCAAAATGCAAAACCACGCCCCCACCCAACCACCCCATGATGTCCCACAGGGTTGACTGCCAGAGCCCTGACACCAGGATCACCCTCTCACGCGGTCTCCCGACAGCCCTGCAAAGCCAGAACCATGATCGCCCCCACGGCACACCTCAAAGTGCTGAGGGTTGCACAGTTATTTACTGGGTAGATTTGGGATTCAAATCCAGATCCTCCTGTGAAGTTGGCACCCCCATAACACCAGGCTGGGCGGGCTCCACACTGCCTAAGAGCAGAAACTCTGCTTCAGTTCCAGTGACCAGCACAATGTGAAGCCTTCACACATGAACCATGGACACACCCGTATCCCAGGGCCACCCTGAGGGCTGCGTGATGTTCAGAGGTGCGTCCTCCACACAGCACAGCACAGAGTGAGACCTCAGCACACTAACCGTGGACACACCTTTGATCCCAGGGCCCCCTGAGGACTGCGTGATGTTCAGAGGTGCGCCCTCCACACAACGCAGGCAAGACGGGGGAAACCGCAGGGAGCGTTGGCAAAGGACACACGTGGGTAAGACAGGACAGCAGGAGAGAGCAACGTCTGTGGAGGCACATGAGAGAGAGGACAGGGGCCTGCAGCCATCACAGGGTGACACCAGGGCCTTGGTGTGGCTGCCCTGGGCTAGTCTTGCCGCACACACGGGGCCACGAGGACTTGGGAACCAGGCGTGAGGATGTCTCCACTGTCCAGAGGAGACACCAAGGCTTGAGGCTGTTGCCCCAAGTGCACAAAGTTGTACAAGCACACGTGCGTCTGCACCACAGCACCCAGACGAGAATCCAGACCCCGCCGCCTGGGACCCACGGGCTCCAGAATCCAGACCCCCGCCACCTGGGACCCACGGGCTCCAGAATCCAGACCCCCGCCACCTGGGACCCACGGGCTCCAGAATCCAGACCCCCGCCACCTGGGACCCACGGGCTCCAGAATCCAGACCCCCGCCGCCTGGGACCCACGGGCTCCAGAATCCAGAGCCCCGGCAGCCTGGGACCAACGGGCTCCAGGGAACCCGAAAGGGCTTCGGCTCTGCACTGCCCCTGCCTATTACTCTCTACTGAGCCGCAAACCCACCCACGCCTCAGTCTAAATGTCTTAGCTTCTCTTTCTCCCACTACCCTGGGGGCCACACACAAATGACTGGGAGAAAGGCCACAGCCTGTGGGTCACAGGATCTCACTAAATGAAATCCAAGTCGTCCGGTGGCCCCTGTCCAGCCGCTGTGGCTGCCCACGTCATGGTGCTGGGCCCTGCCGTTTCTCCATCATGGAACCACCAAGAGGCAACCGAGACCCCAGGAGCACGGCAACATCCACAGGCTCCAGGATGGGACTCTATCTACAAGTTCCTGCTCCAGGCTGTGTGCCGTGAGCACAGGAGGGTCGTCCAGCTGTACGGAAACGAAAGCGCACAGTCACCAAGCATAAGCAGTGCCATCTGCTGAGATTTCATCTGCTCTGTCCCGCACGGTCCCGTGGGAAAGTCAAGCCACCATGGCCTCAGCTCCCTTCCCCAACCATCGTTCTTGATAGAGCTTATTCTCATGTTGATGCAAGAATGTTCCACCCACCTTCAGCTGGCAAAGCCTGCCTAGAGATATACAAGAACAGATAGTAGTTCCAGTAAAGCACAGAGTACCTCAAAATAGAAGACACAACAGAGAGAAACGTGTGCACACTGGCAGCTAGCGGAAAAGTCAGCTGGTCCACAGAAAGTTCGTTCGGAAAAATCTCCTTCTAGAGATGCAGACCATCATCTCACAAACCACAACCTCCTCAAACCCAAGACACACTGCAGAGACATACCAGCTCTTCCTTTCTGCTAACGAGGATTCTGCCCGAAGGTCACATGGCTTCACTTAAGATCAGAAGTGACCTGGTCAAGAAGAAACCTCAAATTTCCAAATTCCCAGTCTTTGGTCATTTTTTTCTTGGTTCTATGAGCAATAAAATCCTACAGCATAAAAACTGAAGCATACAGAAAATGGTGAAAAAAAAGTCATGCTAGGTGCATTTTCTTCCGGTGTTTTGAAAAGCGTAACTACGTCCTTTTTCCAAAGCACTCGAATTCAATCTGCAGCCTCAGGGCTGTCTCCTGCCACTCCCACTGGGTACTGCACGCGAGCATCTCCCCGAACCATGGAAATGGCTCTTGGCCACCCGCTGTAGAGGCTGACTGGACTGTTCCCTGCTATGCTTTTGGTCATAAGGGTTGTTTTAAAGTTTTTCAACATTATAAATAAAGCTGTAACAAATATGCTTTCAATTACGTTTCACCCACATTTTAAAAACACGTCTTTAGGGTGGGTTCCTACAGTCTAAGTTACTGAGTCTAAAGATACTGGCAGCTTTGTGACTTCCAAGGAAACAGCGCATATTCACCTCATGGCAGAGAATCCCTGCCTTGCTGCAGGACTCGGTGCTTGAGTGAACACCTCCCCTCCTTGGATAGAACAGCGTGAGTGCTTTAGTTCGTACTTCTCCTGCCATGTTCTCGGACCCTCCATGCTTCCTCCCGCGTGGCCCACCCACGCCCTGCACTGCTTTCTAGGTCCACACACCAGGGCCCCTCTCTGGGACCACCTTGCCCCAGGCTTTGATCCCAACGCTCGCCCTGGATCTCCAAATAAAAATAAATTGTTGGGCTCTTTCTGGAGGAGTTTGGGTGAGCTTGTTTATCCCAGGATGTCACTTCTGAAAGGCAGTGCAGATCCTCATACAGCTGCTGATGCTCCTCAGCACCTCCCTCCCAGCAGGCCCATAAAGACCCTCAGACGCCATGCCCCGGAGGCCCCCGTGGCTTCTACTCTCTGGCATTTGTCCGGTGTGTTGGCATCGTCTATACCACACCCCTGGCCTCTGTCACCCTCCTGCTCTCACATGATGCGATACCGCACATGCATTTGACAGAAAACACACGGAGTCCTAGAGACGATATGTGAAAATTAAGGGGTGCCTGGTCCTGTCTCAGGGGTGAAAATGGTGGTGGAGAAAGAGGGAACACCCGCCTGTTGGCTTTCCTGAAGATAACACGTCATTTACTGCCTTAAAACTAAGACGAAAAGGAGTGGCTCCTCTCCCTCCTTCCACCCTGAGACGTGACACATAGCTGCCTCGGGCCCTGTGTTTCTCAGTAAAACTTGTACCGATGACAGGTTCATTTTCAAACACAGGAAGGATGTCCAGCTCACAGGCTGCAAAACTACAAGCTGAGCTGCCTACGATTATGTGGGGATCCAGAAAAATGGAGGATGAGTTGAAGGTTGGCACACAGACCCCTTCAGGCAAATCCACACACAGCTCAGTTTTATTAAAGAAAATCAATAATATAAATTATTTCAAATAGCAGTGCAACAACTTGGGGGTAACATTTATTTTATTCAGCACAAATAACTGGTTCTATTCCCTTGTGCTCATTTTAGCAGTGATTTGAACTCAGAACCACAAGCTATTGGAGCTTGAGTCTTAAAGATCATTAGTTTCATGTTTCCCAGCCTGGCTGCATGCTACAGTCAACTGCACTAAAACCACAAACCCCAAAGCCCCAGATGGGCGATGCCGACTTGGTCAGCCTGGTATAGGATCTGGATCTGTGTACTTTCATACGCTTCCTACATGGTTCTAGTCATTTGGGCAACACTAGCTAGACCAAGCCCCTCAATATGCAAGTATAGAACTGGAGGGCCAAAAGGGCAGATAAGCCCATCATCTCCTAACTCCATCTTTTCTCATTTCTCTCTCCCACTCCAAATCATCACTACTGTCACCATCATCATTACTATCATCACATGACCATCTCATCATCATTATCATTTCCATCACGACCATCACTGTTGTCATCATCACCATCACCATCATTGTCATCTCCATCATGTTGTCATTATCACCACCATCATCATCACCATCATCACCATTACCATCACCACCATCATCATCACCGTCATTGTCATCACTATGCTCACCGTCATCATCACCATCATCCCCTTCATTATCACTTTCATCACCATCATAATCACACCACAATCACTGTCATCATCACCACCATCGCCACCATTGCCATTACCACTTCATGATCACCTTCACCATCATCACCATCACCATCGTTGTCATCACCATGATGCTATCATTTTCACCATCATCATCACCATCATTGTCATCACCATATCATCATTGTCATCACCATCA
>NC_045441.1:146742277-146752049 GCF_002776525.5 Piliocolobus tephrosceles
ATCATCATCATCACTGTCATCACCATATCATCATTGTCATCACCATCCTCACCATCATCGTCACCATTATCATCACCTTCATTATCGCTTTCATCACCATCATAATCACACCATAATCACTGTCATCATCACCATCATTACCACCATTGCTGTCATCATCACCTTCAACACTATCATCATCAACATTGTCATCATCACTTCATCATCACCTTCATCATCCCTATCATCACCATCATTGCCACACCATTTAGTAAAGAATCATTTCATCACCACCGTCGTCATCCTTACCATTGCCCTCATTACCATGCCATTGAGTAAACAATCACTTCATCATCACCGTCGTCTTCCTTACCATTGCTATCATTACCATGCCATTTAGTAAACAATCGCTTCATCATCACCGTCGTCATCCTTACCATTGCTATCATTGCCATGCCATTGAGTAAATATCACTGGTGCCAGATTCTGTGCCACACCCTTATGCTCATTAACATTGACCTTCAGATCAACATATTAGCCCCATTTTAGAGATAAGGGAGTTGAAGTTCAGAAAGCCTAAGTAATTTTCTTAGGATAACACAGCTAGTTACAGAGGCTATGGTGTTCCGATCGCAGACTGGAGCTAAGCTGCTGAGATACAAGTCCAGATTTCAGCACCAATCAGCTGTGTGGCTGTGGACATTTCCTAAACCACCCTGGGCCTCCTCTCCTGGGCCTTGTATGTGGAGACACTAAGAGTGCCCATCTTGCAGAGTTTGTGCAAAGTGACACTCTGGTGTCTCTCCGGCCTTCAAATCCAGTCCTATCAAGATCCATCGTGATTCCTGCCCCAGAGACTGTCTCAATTCTCCCACTGGATGTCTCTTCTTTCCCACCCTGTGACCCCTTTGAATTCTTAAAATGCTTTCTTGGTTCTTCATTCATATGACACCCCTTACTCTCTTACTGCATCTCCTGTATACATCATTTATTTACCACTTTATCCCTGCAGTAGACAGAAGCTCATGAGGGCCTGTTTCATTATGATAACCATTTTCACTAACATTCCTGAGCATCTAATCTATGCTATCTAATCTTTAGTAGATACTGTACTAAATATTTTATTTGCAGCATCACATTAAATCTTACTACAAAGAAGGTATTATTGCTATGTTTAATTTAGAGACAAGCAAACTGAGGCTTAGAAAGAGTCAGTACTTGGAAGCACTGGAAGGCTCAGCTCTCACAGTCCAAGGTACCTGCACAGTTTATATCCTTCCCAAGACACCGCCCTGAATGCAATGATCCAGGGGCCTCCAGTGGATGCTTGGGAAGAGCCAGCTACCCGCCACATGTGTGCTGGACTTGGGCCGGGCAAAAACAAACCTGGCCTCTGATCACGTAAGCCTAGAACCCAGAAAGCCAGCAGTTATGGGTGCAGTCACATGGGCTGAGCTACTTTGCCTGGGGACCCGCAGTCACATGTGCTGAGCTGTTTTACACACTTTCAGGCCTTGAACCCAGATCCCCGCCTCACGCCTCACACACCCCACTTCCTGTTACATTATACATCCATGCAGTAATAAAATGGACATCCTTAAAGCAGATAACAAAATCCAACTCATCAGTTTTTGGGTGTACATTTGAGGGGTGCAACATGACGTTGGATACGTACATGCACACTGAGGTGGCCACTGTGGTCAAGTGAGTTAACACCTCTGCCTCCACCCTCTCCTAGAGGCACCCTCTGGGCAAATTACCAGTAAACAATCCAATGTTGTTAACTACAGTCCTCACGCTGCGCATTAGGGCTCTGGGCTCACTGCTCCCACAAAATTGCAGCTTCCTATGCTCTCACCCACGTCTTCCCATTCCTCGCCACCCGCACCCCCTAAACCATAACCACCTTTCCACTCTGTTTCTATGTAGTCAACTTTTTTTTTATTTTAAGATTCTATATATGAGCAAGATCGTGCAGTGTCTGCCTTTCTGTGCCTGACTTATTTCACTTACTTCACATATTCACAACATCATGTCCTCCAGGTTCATCCATGTTTTGAAAATGAGAGGATCTCCTTTTTTAAGGCTGAATAGTATCCATTGTGTATGTCTACCACAATTGCTCTGTCCATTCATCCATCAGAAATATCTCTACTGTCTCCATGTCCTGGTGAATAGTGCTGCAATGAGCATGAGGGTGCAGACACCTCTTCTGCCGATTTAATTTCTTCTGGATCTATAACCAAAAGAGGCATTGATGGTAGCACTGTTTTTAATTTCTTGAGGAACCTACACACTGTTCCCATAAACGGTGTGCAAGTTGGCCAGGTGTGGTGGCTCACACCTGTAATGCCAGCACTTTGGGAGGCTGAGGCAGGTGGGTCACTTGAGTCAGGAGTTCAAGACCAGCCTGGCCAACACTGTGAAACCCCGTCTCTATTAAAAATACAATAATTAGCTGGGCGTGGTGGCGCATGTCTGTAATCCCAGCTACTTGAAGGCTGAGGCAGGAGAATCACTTGAACCCAGGAGGCAGAGGTTGCAGTGAGCCGAGATCGTGCCACTGTACGACAGAGTGAGACTGTCTCAAAACAAACAAACAAACAAAGCGTCCAAGTGTCCCTTTTCACTACACACTTGCCAACACTCGTTATCTTCTGTCTTTTTGATAAAAGCCATTACTCACAGGTAATTCACTGAGGCTCTGATGTGCATTTCCAATGTTGAGCGATGCTCAGCGCCTTTCCCACACCTGTCAGCCAGCTGCACGTCTTCTTTGGGAAAATGTTCTATTCAAGTCCTTTGCCCTTTTTAAAATTGGAGGGCTTGGGGGTTTTTAGCTTTGGGGTTTTTCTTGTTTGTTTTTTGTTGTTTTTTTGTTCGTTTTGCTATTGAGTTGAGTGGGGAAGGTTCCTTGTATAGTTTAGATATTAACACCTTATAGATCTAAGGGTTCTCAACATTTTCTCCCACCCTGTAGGCTGCCTTTTCGTTTTGCTGATGGTTCCTTTACTGCACAGCAGCTTTCCAGTTTGATGCAGCCCCACTCATGTATTTTGCTTTTGTTGCCTGTGTTTCGGGGTCTTGTCCAAAGCTTCTTGCCAACACCTATGTCAGGGAGCTCTTCCTGTATGTTTCTTCCAGGAGTTTTACAGTTTCAGATCTTGTGTTTGGGTCTTTAACCAATTCAGGGCAGATTTCTGAGAATGGTATAACATAAGGTCTCATTCATTCTTCTGAGTGTGGATGTCCCGTTTCCCCAACACCATTTATTGGAGAGACGGCTCTTTTCCCAGAGTCTTCTTCACACCTAGTTGACCATATACAGTCAGGTTTATTTCTGGGCTCTTTGTTCCATTCTCATCTCATCCCTTTACATGGCGTGTGTTTAAGTCGCTGGCCAAAACTTATGTAATTCTGCTGCCAAAGACCTAGGAGCCCCTGGGCAGTCCCTGTTGCTGTTTCTATTGCTGCTGCTGTTGCGTTTGTTACATTGTGGCAAGGTGTTCACATTCTTGCTTTCACTACCACCCATTTCCCCTGTGCTACTTTACCAGCAGCTAGTCTAGGATGCAACTGGAATTGTGGGGCTCAAGTGAAACAATGTGCATAAAATCTCTTATAAATTATAACTCACCCTGCATGTATAAGCAAAAACTGTGGCATTTTTACAGTCTTCCTATGTCTTCAGCTAATAGCCTTAATAACAAAACAGAATATTGTCACTCAATTAGACTAGGGTTATTTACCTAAGACAATTTTGCATTGTAATTTGCAAATTCTTAAATGGCAAATTAGTCATTTGCATTGATTTGCATGTCCACAGAGAAATATCCTTCATGCTAATTATGTTTTTGCTAACAAACCATAGAAGTAATAATGAGGAGACTGAATTCCCTCACCACACCTTTGGCTTCCTTACACAAAGCACAGCTGGCGTTTTAGGATGGGAGGGTTTCATCGGGATCATCTTGCCCAGAGCTCCTCAGCTCTGACAGCATATTACAGTCACCTCAGGAAGCTGAAGAGAAAAAGAAAGGACGGCAAAGCCTGGGTTCCGTCCCGCCCCTCGCCACCCTCAGCCGACATTCTGATTCACTAGTGACATGTGATGCCTGGGCATCAGTATCTTTCAAAGCTGCCAGGTGTTTCCAGGTGTTACTCACCACTGGCATGGCTGACCCCCTTGTTTTACACATAAGAAATCCAACACACACAGAGCTGTGGCTCAAAGACAGGGGGGTGCGCAGGGTGGTGGCAGGGCAAGACAAGCCCAAGCTTCCTGACTGATGCCCAGTCCCCTATGTTTGTCCCACAAAGATCAAACCTCTATTATGCATACAGGTATGCACACCCACCACCCACACACTCCCAACGGATCAACAGTGTGCACACCCACGCACACTCCGGGTGGATCAACGGTGTGCACACCCACGCACACTCCGGGTGGATCAACAGTGTCAGGCTTTCAGACTGAGGAAAGGAAAACAGTGTCCTTGGCTGCGCACAGTGGCTCACGCCTGTAATCCCAGCACTTAGGGAGGCCAAGGTGGGTGGATCATTTGAGGTCAGGAGTTCGAGACCAGCCTGGCCAACGTGGTGAAACCCTGTCTCTACTAAAACACAAAAATTAGCTAGGGGTGGCGGCAGGCACTTGTAATCCCAGTTACTCAGGAAGCTGAGGGAGCAGAATCGTTTGAACCTGGGAGGGGGAGGTTGCAATGAGCCAAGATAGCGCCACTGTGCTCCACCCTGGGTGACAAAGGGAGACCCTGTCTCCCCTGTCTCAACAGCAACAACAACAACAACAACAACAACAACACTAGTCCACAATGAACAGACCCAAAAAGATGTGTAAAGTGTGGGTCTAGTTCTTTTGCTTGTTTCTTTTTAAAGAAAGAAGCAAAATCCCAATTGTTGAATCATCTTCCCCTGTGGTCAGGAACTTTCCCAGCCCTGCTGAGCCCTCGCTCGAGAGTGTTTCTGTTTCTTGAAAACAAATGAGAATGACAACAGCAAGACGCTCCTCAATCATTAAAAACACCAAAGAGCATCTGTTCGTGCCCCAGCAAGTGAGAGAGAAAACTCAGCCAAAAAAAAAAAAATGCAAAGAATTGGGAGCTGGGATTTGTCCTAGTGCCATCATAACGGGCTGCCGTCACAACAGGGTCTGACATGGTGGAAAATCATACAGTAGAAATAAAAGAATCTCATTTGGACATGGTTTATAAGCAAATACGGTTATAGCATTTTATTTCAACAACTGGGGAAAAACAACACAAAATTTATTCTATTTTGCAGAAAAACTAAGGCTGACCAATAGAATTTGACTGTTAGAGAGACAGCGATACATTTTCCTAGTGACTTATGGGATAAACTGCTTGTTGCTTGTTTTTATTTTTTACATTTCTGCATCTTACCAGAATCTGAGGTACCCTGGATTCGAGGGAACTTCTCCCGGTAGGTGCTCAACACAGCTCTGCCCTCTCCTCTGAGAGCTCGCTCCTGAAAAGGTTCACGCAAGGATGCTCACAGCAACCAAATGCTGGGAACAACCTGTGTGGGTACAAGCAAGATGCGGTGCGTCCCTCGGCGGAGCACAGCTCAGCAACCACAGGAGCACAGGGTGCTGGTGGGAAGGTGGCGTTGCGTCATCCCGACCGACTGCTCACACTCAGTTACCAATCTAGCTCCTTGCTGTACCCTTTCCCCTTTCTCACTACTGCACTTGACCAGTCTTCAAAAAATTGAAAAGGAACAAATGTATACAGTGGGAGGTGAGGCCAGAAGGGTGAGAGCATTCACTGAGGCGGAGAACAGGCTCAGTACGACTCACCGCTCATGTGACAGTGAAATACGTGACCTTAGGTTTGTGTTCCCATGAGGTTTTATAGATCACACAGATTTTTTTTTTTTTTTTTTTTAAATGAGGTCGCACTTTGTGACCCAGGCTGGAGTGCGGTGGCGAGATCTTGGCTCACTGCAACCTCCGCCTCCCAGGTTCAAGCAATTCTCCTACCTCAATCTCCGAAGTAGCTGGGATTATGGGAGTGCACCACCACGCCCGACTAATTTTGTATTTTTATATTTTAGTGGAGACGGGGTTTCACTATGTTGGCCAGGCTGGTCTCGAACTCCTGACCTCAAGTGATCCGCCCTGCCTTGGCCTCCCAAAGTGTTGGGATTACAGGTGTGAGCCACTGCACCTGGCCAGATCACATGGAATTTTAAGGAGCAGGGGGGAATGTATCTTGATGGGTGAGCAGAGAAGACCAGGGGGTGGTCTGCTTGGTCCACAGGAGGCTTCCCAGGCAGCTGGAGACATTGCTGCTGCAGGGAGGGGCCGTTAGGACCTGCGGGGTGCCAGGAAGCATTGCCTTCCCCTCATGGTCTCTGCTGCAGGGGCCCAGAAGACTTTTAAAGCCTCAGTGCTCATTGGTCTTGCCAAGCGCTCATTTCAACCGCGGCCTGGGGCAACTGCTATTTAAATGCATCCACTAATCTTGTGCTATATTTAATCCCTTCACCAAAAAAACTGGAACCTCACTTTGGCTGACCTGCCTTCTGCATGGCCAGGCCAGACATGGACAGGGCTGGAGGAGTCTTCAGGTGCCTGGAGGCCTGGGGAGCTGGGGGCAGGCTGCTAGGACTCCAGAGTCCTCTGTGCGCCAGATGAGTGTGGTTTTCTCCTTCCTTCTCATCAAGCACTTTCTGAAGATCAGTTTTATTTCAAGAAAAATCAAAGAGGTTTTTTTTTTCCATAAATTGCACTCCTGTCCAACCTCACAGTGCCCTTTTCGTCAGTGAGAAGCTGAGCAAACTTTCCTCCCCTCTGAAGGACAACGGTAAAGGCCAGCACGAGAGGGTGGGGCTCTTCTTTGGAGGCAAGGCCGGCCTCTCCCGCGCCAGCTCCCCTCTCGCCTCCCCCTCCTATGGAGCACGCCCACCAGACTCACCAAGGGATCTTCAGCAGGGTCTCCCCCACACACAGCACTGCTGGGTCTCCAGTCTCTGGGATTTCTTCTAATTCTAAGGACAAGTTTAAAACCTTACTAATGGCTGGGCACAGTGGCTCACACCTGAAATCCCAGCACTTTGGGAGGCCAAGGTGGGTGGATCACAAAGTCAGGAGATCGAGACCATCCTGGCCAACATGGTGAAACCCCATCTCTACTAAAAATACAACAATTAGCTGGATGTGGTGGCAGGTGCCTGTAATCTCAGCTACTAGGGAGGCTGAGGCAAGAGGATCACTTGAACCAGGGAGTCAGAAATCGTGGCGAGCCGAGATTGCACCACTGCACTCCAGCCTGGGGGACACAGTGAGACTCTGTATCAAAAAAATAAAAAAAGAACACCTTACTAACAAAATTGACTTCAAGCTAAATGAATAAAGAAGGGGAAAACTCTCTACAAATCATTTCTCTGATTTCCGAACTGAAAAGCAACCAAGAAGACTCTGCCGATTGGTGGACGCCCCGGCCCCAGGGCTCCTCTCAGGCTGGGTGCGTGTCTGCTGCCCGTTCTGTCTGCTGAGTCCACTGTCAGGGCAAAGAGAAGACATGGGACAGCCAGGAAAGGTGGCCCAGCTGGCTCCAATCATGCTTCCGGCCCCGCCACAGTTCCTGCAGGCATTTCACGTAATGCAATTATTCTTTCCTGCAACATTCATCTGACCAATACGTGACCATTTCCTCTCTTTTGCCAGCATCATAGAGAGTTCACAAGAGACAAATCAAGGTCACTGTGGGTCCCAGTAGCAAACCTAGAACCTGTATCTTAAAGAAAAATAATGATGAACCACCATAAATTCCATGGGCCTTTGAGAAGCGAGCGGAAGGGTGAGCTAATTGGAGGAAGGATGGGAAGGTGCCCTGTAAGTGTGGTTCCAGATCAGATTCTGCCTGTGTGTCACCCACCTTTAACACTAAGGGACCAAGTTTGTCATCTGTTAAATGAGAACAAAAATACATGCCCTGTTATTGCTCAGTGACGGTGCAGAAATCTAACAAGATAACACACATAAAACACTCAGAAAGACAAACCCCCATGCAAGTACACTATTATTACTTTATTCCATTTCAGTCACAAGAGCAGGTGCTGGGTGTTATTCCAGCTCAAGAATATCTCAAAGCACCCAGGCCTGGAATAGAGAGAGTAGGTTCCAAAGCAGCCCCAGGCTAAGCTTTGCACACAGACTCAGGCCATGAACACCCCCATCAGTTAGAGGGAAATCACTCACCCTTCAATCCACTCTTAACGCAGACCCCACCTCTACGGAAACTGCCTCAAAAGAGAGAGCAGACCGATGTCCCAAGAATGATTAGACGGCACCTCTGAAATACCAAGGCAGTTGCATGCAAGGGCCCAAGAGCTGGCCGTCCACACTTCCTCCCAACTCCACCTTCAGTGACACGGCGTCGGTAACTGGGAGGCAGTGGTGGTGTCGGCAACGGCGGGGGGAGCCTTACACTAGAGAACCCGGCCGCAAATCAGGTCCCAAAGGCTGCAAATACTAGTGCTGAAGCATTTGCCCACACTGCACTGCGGAGCCACTGAGATTAGGCCTGAAATTAGTTATGGGTTACCCACACACCAAAAACTATGTGTTTGTTGTATGCATAATCTTTAGAATCCACGTTTGGTTTGATATTTTTGCTTTAATAATAAAAGGTTTTGTGCTTTCCAAAATGGTATGACCACACATAGACATTATCCACCCAAACTCCTGGTCCCCAAGATCAATTTCCTATCTCCTCCAATCCTGTTAGCAAATGAACCAAAATTAAATCAGGATTTGGCAGATTTCTCTAAACACTGCAGCAACTCAGAGTCCTGGTAAGGAGAAAGAGGAGCTGTAAACATATGTTAAAATCCTTAACGCTCCTCCTGCCACAAGTGCACTCCACTCTCTGAATAAACCCCTCTAATGAGCTGTTTCGGGGAGGCTGCATCTACACCCAGGACAGCGGGGACGGCCAGCTGCACCCACTGCGCGGCCTCTGCTGTGTCTGCACACCCTGACTGGGGAGCCTGCGTATCAGAGACCTCGGAGTGCGGCTCGCCTCTCCCTCGTCCATAATTTAGTGACAATCTCCATGGCAACTAGACTCCAGGAAAGAGAAGGACAAGGTTTCCCAGCTCTCTGGGCAGTGGGTGCTTCGTAAACTGCAAAAACGCATTCCCCAAACATGGGGTCCCAAGGACACTGTCAGCCTCAGAAAATCTAGAGTGATCTGAAAAGAGCTCATTCAAACTTGACCTCAGCCTCGAAAACAGCACAGCCAACCAACTGTCTAACAGTCGACCATGATAGATTGGGCAGCGGGGGGTGGGGCACGTTTTAAACATTAATTAAAAAAAAAAAAGGTTGGCTACAAATAGCTTAAAAACCAAATGTTTTAAGTATTTAAAAGAAAATAAACTGTGAAGGAAAAACTACTCCAGTATAAATCTCAGATATTAACATTCCTTGGGGCTGATTTCTAATTTACTTAATTTCTTTCACCCAGGCCCATGACGCCCTTTCATATGGTAAAAGAAAAAAATCCCTTTCTCCTAAGTCAGTGACATTCCTAGGTAGACATCAAGATCTTGCACTTACGAGACCAAAAGCAAAAGCAGGGTATAAGCAAATGAGGTCAGCCACGGCGCTGGGCAGGAGTAGCACTGGCCCAGTCCCCGCTGTGCAGACCCACCATGTTCCCTCGCAGCTGGTCATCAGTCACAGCAAAGCCAGGCCAACGCAACCTCACAGCTGGTCATCAGTCACAGCAAAGCCAGGCCAACGCAA
>NC_045441.1:146752059-146774529 GCF_002776525.5 Piliocolobus tephrosceles
CAACCTCACAGCTGGTCATCAGTCACAGCAAAGCCAGGCCAACGCAAGAGGCACAGCGAACTCTATAGGACTCCACGTTCAGAACTTGCTCCTTCATCAAAAAGCGGATTAAATCAGCAGATTCAGCCACAGGAAGGCCTTGGACCCCGGGACCTCTGGAAAACACTGCCTGTAACTGGCACTCCGAGTTAACTTTTCCCTGAGAAATGCTCAACCCCATTGAGTTTTTGGACATGCCACTGGAAATATGCAAATGAGTTTCATCTGCTAAACAATTCCTTATCCTCTCAAATCTCTGAAACTTAAGGCTTTAGAAAGTTAATTTGATAAATGGGAAAGTCAATCCAGCATCTAGAGATAAAGGGAAAATGGTCTTTCAGGAGCATCTTAGTAAATGCTGGCAGGTGGCACAGAGCTTGCCACGTGCCCACCCCAAATAGGGGCCACCTCCACTAGAGTCAACCGCCCAGCAGAACGTGGGCACCCCGCCTCCGAGAGGGGCCCTCTTCCCAAGGTCAGCTACGAGGCGGGTCCTGTCTGACCACTGAGGGAGGCGGGAGTGGGGCTGTCCCACGGCTCCGGGAAGCACTCACTGTTTAGCGGGAGAGAAGTCAAGGAGAGAGGCCAAGTGACGCCACAGGACGCCCTGTGGGACCGTGCACACCGCGTTCTACAGACGTGGGCATCCTGGAGAGCTGAAAACAGGGCAATATGATGCAACTGGCATTTTTACCTCCCGGTGCCCCACGGAGACAGGACCTGAGGAGCCTGGTGGTCTTTGTTCAGCTCCAGGGCAGACGCTGGCGAGGGAGGAAGGTGGTCAGAAGAACCCCAGCTGCAGCACAGTCTCCAGCTTCTCATGCAGAAGAGCTGGGGGCGCTTGGGAGGCATGAGGTTCCCCGACACCACAGTGGCAGGTAGGAGAGTTCAGGACCCGACAAGCAACAAGCTCCCAGAGGAGCAGCCTGTGGTGCCACCAAAGAGCACAGTTCTGGGGAGGCCCCGAAGGGCCCCAGGACTCCCCGGCTTCCCCCGCCTGGGGCCAGATGGTGCTCTTCCTCCTGTGGGTGGGAACAGCTTCAGCACCTGCTCTAGTTCCCTTGATTCAGGCATCCCCAGCCACTCTCCCAGCGAGACCACGAAGATGAGGACGCTGGAGAAATGTGACCCTGTGCACCATTCGCCCCTGCTTAACAAGCCTGCCGTGCACCAGGGACAATCACCAAGGACGGGCCCACTCAGCAGAGGAACCCCCAGCAAAACGCCCTCTGGAGGGCACGCCTGCCTCCACCCCCAGCTGACACCCCACCCCAGCCAGGCACTCCAATACCTTCTCAGGGTTTTTAGGATGTGCCCCTGCTGGGCTCACTCTCCAGCTTCCTTGAATCCTACCTCTCCTCTCAGGCCTGTGGGGTAAAGTAGCTATTCTAACTAATGTGAAATTGGAATTCCAAGCCAAGGCACACACACACCTGGAGACCGTCTTGGTTAACGGGTAATTTATTCTCTTAGTGGGAATTCCAGTCCAGTCTACATAAGCATCATTAAGGCAGTCTCATGGTGAAGAAGTTTGGGAGTCAGATATTAGAACCTCACTGTGCAGAAATGCAAAACCCAGAGTTCTTTCCTTAAAGTCCTGACTTGAGGGAAGACCTCAAAATCCAGGGCTGCACATCTGGGCTCTGAAACCTGCATATCATACTTACTACGATTTGTATTCCTCCCGCTGTTTGTTGCTTGGTTTGTTTTTGAGACAGAGTCTGACTCTGTCACCCAGGCTGGAGTTCAATGGCTTAATCACTGCAACCTCCTCTTCCTGGGCTCAAGTGGTCCCCCCACCTCAGCTTCCAGAGTAACTGAGACCACAGGCACTTGCCACCACACCTGGCTAACTTTTGTACTTTTTGGAGAGAAGGGGTTTCGTCATGTTGCCCAGGCTGGTCTTGAACTCCTGAGCTCAAGCAATTCGCCTGCCTTGGTCTCCCAAAGTGCTGGAATTACAGGCGTGAGCCACTGCACCTGGCCCCACTGTTAATTTAGAACAAGACACATCGTTTCTCCAGTATTTATGATTTTAGTTACAAAGCCGCACCAGATAGCATCGAATTCGAATCATATCAATGACGCCGATGCGCACAGCTGTCCCAACACAAGACAGCAGGGCCGCCCATCGCCAGCACGTGAATGACTGTAAGTCACCAACAACAGCCAGCAAAGGACGCACGAAGGATCAGCCCGTGTCTCCGTGAAAATTCACAGCACAGATGCCGCTTGGGAGGGAGAGGAGAGAGACCCCGCAGGCACCACCACCCCGTCTGTGCCGCCAAGGGGCCTGTGAGTGTGACCCTGACACCGAGTCAATCTGCTTCTCCGCCTGAGGCTGCCAGGCAGCCTGGAGGCTGGAAAAAAACGTAAAACGTGTTCCTCTGAAACGAGGGCATCCTCAGCCGGGATGCTATAAATACGCCCAAGAAGAGGAGATGCGAGAACGTCAGTCTGGTTCTGTTCCTCCCGCTTCTCCTTCCTCCCAGCAAACTTCTGAGAAGAGAAACGCCTGGAAAGTTTGAGGAGCAAAAGGCACCTTCAGAGCCATAGGCTGGGGTCACGTCGCACATTTGAGCTCGTGTGTGTGAGACCCAGACTGAGCTGAACTGATTTTAACTTACCTCAAGTCACTAATCTGAAGTCTCAATATCACGTTACTTTTTCTGTTAATACACCAGACAAAGCTGAGCTTCACACAGTTCAATTCAGTCGTTTGCTTCCATCCCCTTTTAGGTTTAATTGGAGTTTGGGAGTGGAATGAGACTGCCAGTCACACGGAGTGATGCAGTCTCCTGTGTCACAGCTGTGGGTCCTCCTGTTGCCTCAGCCCCTCCGAGAGGACGAAGGGGCGGGGCCCTGCTCACAAGGTGGCTGGAACAACTTAGATGGTCCCGTTCATTGCGAACCAATAATGCAAAGATGGTTAGACCATTTCAGTGCCCTGGCTGCTAGATTTTCTTCATTAAACACATATCATGCAGTCCTGCCTGACATATTTTAACACGCACAGAAAACAGGGCATACAGCAAATGGGAAATGTCTATTACCTCCCAGAGTGAGGTTTGGTGAAGGGGCACGAAAGGAATTTCTACTTTTTATTTTAGATAGTTCCAAACTGTTCATTTTGAATATATCCATACATGTATAATTTATTTTTTAATTGATTTTAATTGACACACCTGAAAGAGAAAAATGGGTAATGCTGTAAAGGCCAACATCTTCCCTTTTCATAAAATCAGACTTTGCTGCCATCGTCCACTATTAAAATAATACCGAAGTGGGCTCAAGAGTAGAGGCAACTGAGAATTTGATTTTAAAGACTTTGCTGAATTTTCTATTAAAGCAAAATATACAGCTCTTTGACACCCCAATAGTGTACGCTTCCTGTAAGTTCAAGAAATCCGCGTCTATTTCCAAGGCAGCAACACCCACCCCTCACCCCCGGTTTTCAGCCTGGCCTGGGACGTGGTAGGCCCCCTGCTGGCTGCAGACGTGCCTTTCTGGAAAAAGCAACTGAAAGCTCAGCCAAGCCACAGCAGTTGCTCTTTTCAGTCCCCGTGGCTGTCCCAACAGGCAGGGAGCACAGAGGGTGTCCCCAACTCTGTCCCCACACATCCACCCTTGGCCAGGAAAGAGGGAGGCACCTGAAGACAGAGAAGGGGAGAGAGCGCTGGTCAGCGGGGCAGGGGCAGGACCGAGAGCCTGTGGGGCAGCAAACCGAGTGGGAAGAGCCAAGGGGTGGTAGGCAGGCCGGGCTGCTGGAGAGTCACCATGGAGCGTGGGGCACGCACGGCGGCAAAGAGAGTGGGCCGAGTGGGTCATCACACGGCACGGGAGCCGCAGCCCCGGCTGCTGCTTGAATCAAGAAGGCTCAGCCCATGACTGCTACGTCTACTCTCCAGGACCCAAACTGTCCAGAAATCGACCAGGACTCCTGCAAGTGCACTGCAGTGGATGGCTAGAGGAGGGAAAGGAGCACCGTACAGACACTCAGGAAACTGCAAACGGGAAGGAGCGTGAAAGCACAAGGCCTGGATCATTCTCCTGGCATTTGGTGCTGAGCGTAGGGCGAGCAATGGGCGTCACTGGGGAAGAGCAGGAAAGGAAGGCTCAGCATGTCCGTACGAATGAGGAGGCAGAGGCCCGCTCTGCCTCTCGAAGAACGGGTGGGATGTGGAGCCGTGACAAGGGCATGGGCAAGAAAGTGAAGTGGGAATAATGCTGAAATTAACCTGATAAGGAAGATGCTTTCAATGCGTCCCTGAGCTGGACCCACGTGGAGCAGGACCACACGCCCCAAGGCTGCCCCTCAGTTTTGACTTGATTCTGTGGGAAAGTGGGAGCCACTGAAGGTTTCACATCCGGATGACGGTGGGGGGCAGACAAGAAACACAACTTAGAAAAGTGGGCTCTGACTTGTGTACATGCCGTACAGAGATGTAATTCGGTGACTCTTTAATTAGCAACGTGTATGGCAGACGTATTCCTGTTCTCAATGACAAGGAGCTCCTACACAGTCCAAGGAAAAGACAAAACTCAGTGGGAAGGGGGCAAAGATGGGAGCAGTAACTTACAGAAGCGGAGGTGAAGGAGGCCCCGCGGGCCATGCTAACACGTGTCACCGCGACAGTCGCTGGGGACACACATCTAACAATACCACATCGTTGGGGCAGTGGCTCCCGTGTTTCTCAGCTGTGGACACACCACAGAACAGGACCCTCGAGTGAGCGTTTCGGGGGCAGAGGAGGTAAAGAACAGGCCGGAGATGCAGACAGACCGATGCAAAGTGGCTGCCTGAGGGCTGTGGCCTAGAGCAAGTCACCGAACTCTTCTGAATTCCAATTTCCTCACCCTAAGGCTGTGAGCAGGGCTCATGTTAGTCAACGTGACTGGGGCGGCGAGGCACGGGAGGTCCTCAGCCTGGACTTTCTGTGAGCGCTCAAAACAGCCTGGATGTTGTCGCAAAGAGGACTGGAGCTCCCGAAGGGTGACCCACTCGCTGACAGCCTCCCTCCGTCTCCTCTGCTCTTCTTTCCTGACTGACGCCTTCTTGAGGTCTGAAGGAAGCAGATCGAGTGAGCGCTTCCACTGGACGAGCTCAGAACTTTTCTTCCTGTTCATTTTCATGATTAGCAATCGTAGGCTGGGTCTGCCAGCTCCTGCTGTGATCTGGGGGACACCCAGAGTGTGGCAGCAACTCTGATACTCAGAGCTGTTCTGTTTTATGGGAACTGGAAAAAAAATGGAATAACTTTTGACACCTGGGAGGCTGCGGAAAAGCACAATGGATTTGAAAAACAGATGAGGTAGCAACTGAGAGATCTACGCTCTGTGAATCACAAACCACTCAGAGAGCCTGGAAATGCTGAGGCCACATGGCGGAGAGGCCAGGTCCTGGCTGCTGCCTGTGGGGGTGGGCAGAATGAGCCTTGCATTCCCCGACCCTCCAGCGCCCGAAGGCTAATTCTCAGAGAGCTCACAGGGTACCACGGGATGGCAGGCGCAAGGCAGCTCTGTGGCGCAGTGGTCGTCGTCCTCACTGCTGTGGGAGCGGGGACTCCGGCTCTGGAGACCGACTGCTGTTTCTGTTTGGGTAATGACAGCAGCACCGTGCAATGACTGACCCACTGGTTCTCTACTTGGCAACAATTTCCCAATTGGGATTCTAGATTCCAAGAAGGTAGGGTCTGGCAACTGTTTCTGCAGCACAAATTGAGTTCACTGCTTGATCAAACCTAAATAAAGAGTCTGAGGAGCAAGACCTTCCTAGGAGCACGTTCCAGCTTCACTCCACGTCGCGGGGGTTGCGTCTCACCCTGAAGCCTGTGGCAACCCCGTGGAGGAGTCCATCGGCGCCATTTTCCCCGCAGCACGTGCTCATCGCCTGTTTCTGTGCTGTGTTTTGGTAATTTCCACACTGTTGGATCCCTGAGCTTTAATCCGTAATCTCTGGTGTTATTGTCATTGTTTTGGGGCACCATGATCCGTGCCCATAGAAGACAGTGAGCATAACTGATAAATGCTGTGTGTGTTCTGACTGCGTGACTGACCAGCCATTCTCCATCTCCCTCCCTCTCCCCCACATTCTCCCATCTCTCTCCCTCTCCTCCAGCCTCCCTATTCCCTGAGACACAACAATATTGAAATTAGGCTAATTAGCAACCCTACAGCGGCCTCCAAGTGTTCATGTGAAAGAAAGAGCCACACCTCTCTCACTTTAAATCAGAAGCTAGGAATGATTAAACTTAGTGAGGAAGCCAGGCCGAAAGCCAAGAATCGGCCAGAAACAAGGCCTCTCGTGTAAAACAGCCAAGTTGTGAATGCAAAGGAAAAGTTCTTGGAGCAAATTAAAAGTGCTATTCCAGAAAATGAGAAAGTGAAACAGCCTTACTGCTCATATGGAGAAAGTCTGAGTGGCCTGGATGGAGCCAGCCAGCCACAATATTCCCTTAAGCCAGAGCCTCATCCAGAGCAAGGCCCTCACTCTTCAATGTCATGAAGGCTGAGAGAAGTGAGGAAGCTGCGGAAGAAAAATCCGAAGCTCGCAGGGGTTGGTTCATGGGGTTTAAGGAAAGGAGTCATCTCCATAACATAACAGTATAAGTTGCAGCAGCAAATGCTGATGGAGAAGCTGCAGCAAGCTCTCCAGATCGGGCTGAGACCAGTGATGAAGGTGGCTACTCTAACAACACATTTTCAATGTAGATGAAACAGCCTTACGTTGAAGAAGATGCCATCTAGGACTTCCACAGCTAGAGAGAAGGCAGTGCCTGACTTCAAAGCTTCAAAGGACAGGCTGGCTCTCTTGTGAGGAGCTAATGCAGCCGAGGCCTTTAAGCCCAGGCCAACGCTTGCTCATCCCAGAGCCCTTAAGAGTCATGCTAAATCTATGACTGCCTGTGCTCTGTCACTGGAACAAAGCTGGATGACAGCACACCTGTTAACAGCATGGTTTACCGAATACTTTAAGCCCACTATTGAGACCTACTGCTCAAAAAAGATTCCTTTCAAACTATGGCTGCTCATGCGCAGTGCACCGGTCACCCAAGAGCTGTGATGCAGCTATACAAGGAGGTGGATGTTGTTTTCATGCCTGCTGACAGCTCATCCATTCTGCAGCCCAGGGATCAAAAAATAATTTCAAGACACACACACACACACATATTATATATTATATATGAATAATATATATAATATATTCTATAATATAATATATAATTATATATTTTATATATATTATATATAGATATATTTTTGAGATGGAGTCTCACTCTATCGCCCAAGCTGGTGCAGTGGTGCAATCTCAGCTCACAACCTCCACCTCCCGGGTTCAAGCAATTCCTTGCCTCAGCCTCCCACATAGCTGGGATTACAGGCATACGCCACCACGCTTGGCTAATTTTTGTATTTTTAGTAGAGACGGGGTTTCACCATGTTGGCTGGGCTGGTCTTGAACTCCTGACCTTGTGATCCACCTGCCTCGGCCTCTCAAAGTGCTGGGATTACAGACATGAGCCACTGCACCCAGCCAAGACTTATATTTTAGAAACACACTTTGTAAGATGATAGCTGCCATAGATGGTGGTTCCACTGATTGATCTGGGTAAAGTAAATTGAAAACCTCCTGGAAAAAACTCACCATTCTAGATGCCATTGAGAGCACTTGTGATTCATGGAGGAAGGTCAAAATAGCGACAGTCACAGGAGTTTGGAAGAGGCTGATTCCAACCCTCATGCATGACTTTGAGGGATTCAGGACTTCAGTAGAGGAAGGAACTGCAGATGTGGTGGGAACAGCAAGGGAACTAGAATTAGCAGAGCTGCCTGAAGATGTGACCAAATTGCCACAATCTCATGAGAAAACTTTAACAGGTGAGGAGTTGCTTCTTAGGGATGAGCAAAGAAAGTGGTTTCTGGAGATGGAATCTCCTCCTGGTGAAGAGGCTGTGAAAACCACAACAAAGGATTCAGAATATCACATCAACTTATTTGATAAGACAGTGGCAGGTTTGAAAGGATTGACTCTAATTCTGAAAAAAGTTCTACTATGGAAAGGTAAAATGCTACCAAACAGCATTGCATGCTACAAAGAAATCTTTCATGAAGGAAGAGTCAACTGATGCAGTCAACTTTATTTATCTTATTTTAAGAAATTACCACAGTCGTCCCAACCTTCAAGCAACCACGGCCCTGATCAATCAGCAGCCATCAACACTGCAGCAAGACCCTCCACCTGCAGGAAGATTACGACCTGCCGAAAGCTCAGGTGATCATTAGTATTGTTGGCAATGACATTTTTAATGAAGGCCTGTACATTGCTTTTTAGACATCATGTTATTACACACTGAATAGATCACAGTCTAATGAAACGTAACTTTTATATGCACTGGAAAACTAGAAAATCTGTGTGACTTCCTTTATTGTCATATTTGCTTTATTGCAGTGGCCCAGAATTGAACCAACTGCATCTCCAAGGTCTGCCTGTAGATGCTCAATCAGTGGTTTTTTGATATTCACAAATGAGCCCATTCACTAGCTTTTCCTGGGCAGTTTCTAAAGCACGCTTTTGGGAATTGATATGTAAAATTGTGGGGAAAAGAGAGAGAGATCAGCCTGTTACTGTGTCTATACAGAAAGAAGCAGACATAAGAGACGCCATTTGGTTCTGTATTTGAGATGCTGTTAATCTGTGACCCTACCCCCAACCTTGTCCTTTCAAGAGACATGTGCTGTGGTGACTCAATGTTTAATGGATTTTGGGCTGTGCAGGACGTGTCTTTGTTAAACAAGTGCCTGAAGGCAGCTTGCTGGTTAAAAATCCTGCCCGTCCCTGGGCAATGGAACATCTCAGTGTAAAACCCGATTGTATGCTCTGTTTACTGAGATAGGAGAAAACCGCCTTGCGGCATAAGGTTGGACTTGCTTGGGAGACTTGCTGGCGCAATGCTGCTAAAAGGTTTATAGAGTTGTTTGCATATGCATATTAAGGCACAGCATTTTCCTTTGAACTTGTTCATGTCACAGAGATCTTGATCCATATGTCTTACTGCTAATTTTCTCCCTACAATGATCCTATTGTCCTGCCACTTCCTTATCCTTAAGATGGTAAAGATAATTAATTATCAATAAATACTAAGGGAACTCAGAGACCAGTGCCGGTGTTGGGTCCTCTGTATGCTGAGCACCGGTCTCCTGGGCCCACTTTTTCTTTCTCTATACTTTGTCTCTGTGTCTCATTTCTTTTCTCAAGTCTCTCATTCCGCCTAACGAGAAACGCCCACAGGTGTGGAGGGGCAGGCCACCCCTTCACAAAATTTATATAGACTGGATTCGGGACATGCTACCTCAAAATATGGCAGGGTGGCCCTTGAGAAAATGGCAAAAGCAGACCACAGAAACCAGAATTCCCCCGGCCCCTTCTCCTCGGAGGCAGGTCATAAGACCCTCATTACAGAGGGGCCTTCCTATGGCCAGAGGGGAATGTCCTTATCTCCAGCAGAAGCAGCTAGAAGACTCTGGACAGGCCTTGCTGAGCCCTTCAGCCTGTGACATCAGAGCACGCCATTCGCCCTCCAACCACACTTCTGCACAACTGTCCATAAAAACAGGCTTTCCTGTTTCCTGGGTCTTCATTTCTGAAGGCTCTCATGTGACATAAAGAAACAGTATTCAGCGGCCGGGCGCGGTGGCTTAAGTCTGTAATCCCAGTACTTTGGGAGGCCGAGATGGGCAGATCACGAGGTCAGGAGATCGAGACCATCCTGGCTAACACGGTGGTCTCTACTAAAAAATACAAAAAACTAGCCGGGCAAGGTGGCGGGCGTCTGTAGTCCCAACTACTCCGGAGGCTGAGGCAGGAGAATGGCGTGAACCCGGGAGGCGGAGCTTGCAGTGAGCTGAGATCTGGCCACTGCACTCCAGCCTGGGCGACAGAGTGAGACTCCGTCTCAAAAAAAAAAAAAGAAACAGTATTCAGTAAGTGGGTAGGGGTTTCTCTTATTAATCTGTCTTTTGTTACAAGTCTCAGCCATGAACCCAGAAAGGGGTGAGAAATTATTTTTTCCCCACTGTGGTATATCAACCTTTTATTTGAGGGTTATGGGGGTGTCTCTTGTGCCATGAAAGGATGACTCATTTATTCCTGTGTCCACTCACTCAATAAATAATTTCCCACTGATGGCCCTCACTGCTTGCTGTGGCCGAAAATCCAAATAGGGTTAATCGCATGGCTTCGAAGAATTAGGGAGACCCTCTGGATTTGAATAATCTAAAGTCTTCCACTTAGGGGACAACCCTAGTGCTTTCAGTGCCTAAGTTGCACTGGGAGGTGACTGTTTGCTAGAAAAACTCCCAAATCTGGAGAGACGAGTTTATTGTTCTGCTTTGTGCCCAGATGGTGGAGTCAGCACTTTCAACCCTCTTGTTCTGTGTCTGGTTGAACGTCCTGGGAGGAAGCCCATCTGTCTGGGGTCAGGGAAGTAACCCCTTATTAAGGAAATGCAATTCTCTGGCTATATCCTCCTCTATGCTTACCTCCTTGCCTAACTGTATCCTCAGTTCTCTTTTCTTCTTTTTAAAAACAGCTTTATTGAAACATAATTCATATATCATATAATTCAGCCTTTTAAAGTATAGGAGTTGGCTGGGCACAGTGGCTCATGCCTATAATCCCAGCACTTCCAGAGGCCAAGGTGGGAGGACCACTTGAGGTCATGAGTTCAAGGCTAGCCTGGGAAACATAGTGAGACTCCATCTCTGCAAAAAAATTTTAAAATAGCCAGGCATGATGGTGTGTGCTTGTAGTGCCAGCTACTAGGGAGGCTGAGGCAAGAGGATGACGTGAGACTAGGAGTTCAAGGCTCGAGTAGGCTAGGATTGCACCACTGCACGCCAACCTCAGCGACAGAACAAGTCCTTGTCTTAAGGAGTCAATGGTTTGCTGAATGTTCAGAGTTCCATGACCACCTCACCGTCCATCTCAGAGCCTCTCAGTACCACTAAAGGGAACCTGCCCCTCCACCATCACTTCCCATGCCCCCAACACTTTCCCCAGCCCTACACAGCCACAACCTACTTTCTGTCTCTACCAACTTACCTCTCCTGGACTTATTTATTTATTTACCTATTTATTTATTTATTTAGAGACAGAGTCTCACTCTGTTGCTCAGACTGGAGTGCAATGGTGTGAACTCAGCTCACTGCAACCTCTGCCTCCTGGGTTCAAGCCATTCTCCTGCCTCAGCCTCCCAAATAGCTGGGAATACGGATGCCTACCATCAGGCCCAGCTAATTTTTGTATTTTTAGTAGAGACGGGGTTTCAACATGTTGGCCAGGCTGGTCTTGAACTCCTGACCTCAAGTGATCCACCCGCCTCGGCCGCCTAAAGTGCTAGGATTACAGGTGTGAGCCTCCGCCCCTGGGCACCTGGACATTTTGTATAAATGAAATCCAGCCCCTGTGATTTTTGTGACTCGGCTTCTTCCACCGAGCACAGTTTCCCAGGTTCCTCCGCGTCAGTGTGCAGGTGCTTCCTTCCTTCCTTTCCACGGGTGAACAACACTCCACCACCGCAGACGTCCAACCTTCCTGGTGGCTTTCTGCCCTCTTCAGTGGAGAAAGGGCTTGGAATCGAATATGCTGCCGTTGCAGACGTGAAGGCTGTGGCTGTGACCCCGCCACGGGGAGTCGGCTGCAGGAGAAGCCTCCCCACCATCAGCGTGGCCGGCGGAGTGAGCCACGAGTGCAAGGGTACCCCTCCCAGCAGCTGTTGCTGTGGCCCCGGCTGGCAGCGTCCCGGGAGGGCACCTGTGGAGGGAAGGCAGACACCCTGCAACGGCCCGCAGGCCCATGTCACCTGGGCCACCGAGCGCAGGGCTTGTGGGTCGTCACAGCATAACTCAGCCTTAAGCCACAAGACACAGAGCCGACAGGTGTGTAGCTGAGCCATCCCTCCCCCACCTGTCACCGTTCTTCCACCTCCTTCCAAGCAGAGAGTGCAACTTGCTCCTCTTGCCCTCCTGGACGTCCAGGGTTTCTGCCCCTGGGCTCCAGCACTGTGGTGTGGTCGTGACACACTCTCAGAAGCTCAGCCACCCCTCTGCGCCCCTCCTGCACAGGCCTCTCCTCCTTTCTGGGTGGCTGTTTCCAGGGATCTGAGCTAAAAGGCAGTGGTTTGTTCACGTGCCTCCTTCCCACCTCTCTTCTTTTAGCAGGAACATGCTGGCATGAAAAATTGGAAAACCAGAGAAATATGAAGAAAATGAAAGTCGCTACCCAGAGAGAGCCACTATTCACAGTTTGGTATATTTCTTTTAGCTTTTTCTGCTATCCACATTTTCGCATAGCTGTCATCGTATTAGACGTTCAGTTTTGGATCCTGAGTTTTTCATTTACTTTCTACCACCTGCACTTTCTGATGTTATTAACAACTTTTTGAACACTTCCCTTTTAATGTCTGCTTAACATTTGAATCACGTGACCATAACATGGCTTTAAAGAAGCATTCTCATTTGTTTAATATTAACGATTTGTCTACTGTTTTAAAATTAATATCAACACCACTGCAAAGAACAACTTTGTGCTTCAAGTTTTCTTTAGTATTTTGGGTAATGGATTATTTCTTCGGGCATATTCTCACGAATCGGATTGCTGAGTCATGGGCTACCTCACTTATATGGTGTGAACGTGCTGGCCGGTCAGCGCCCATCACGATCATGCCAGGCCATGCTCCCACCAGCAGGGCATGAAAGCGACCAGCTCCCTTCCTGACATAAGCGTGATCTATTTTAATCTTCATAGATGTGTTTTCCATTTTTCTATTGTGGAGTAGTTATTATAGCTTTAGAATTTTTAGGACATACCACCTGTTTTTGGATGTGTCCCATTTAAAGTTATCAACCATGAAATCAAATCCACTTTAAAAATTATTTGAAACCTGTTTTCCTCATATTTAGGATGCCCATGTAACAGCATCTAAACTCTCTTTTCTACAAGCTGTTCCAGGATTACGTGATTGCTTTATCTTAAGTTTTCACTTCCAGAACACTTACAATCTTTTCTATAATAAACAAAGTTACTCCAGAGTTATGAAATACCAAGGCATTGACCCCCAGGGTCACTCTAAAGTTTCCAATCACTACTTCCTCCTGAGGGAGCTGGCCTAAAACCCTTACAGCTGAAGCATTCGATTACATTAAACACGCACATGTGGAGGCTGCAATTTCATAGTTTCAATTGCATATTGTGGTAAAATATATGTCACATTAAAATGTACCATCTTAGCCATTTTTAAGTGTACAGTTCGGTGGTGTTAATTACATTCACACTTTCGATCAGTCATCACCACCATCTATTCCCAGAACTTTTCCATCATCCCAAACTGAAACTCCACCAATTACACACTGACACCCCAACTGTCCCCCAGCCCCTGGCCCCCTCACTCTACCTTCTGTCTCTATGAACTTGACTGTCTTTAGTATGTCACATGCGTGGAATCATTATTTGTCCTTTTGTGACTGACTTATTTCACTCAGTGTAACAGCCTCAAGGTCCACCCATGTTGCAGTGTGTGTCAGCACTCCCTTCCTCTTCAGGGCTGCATATTATTCCATCACGTGGGTGGACGTTTCCCTTGTCCATTTGCCCATCAGTGGACACTGGGCTGCTTTCACCTCTGGCTGTTGTGCATTAACTGCTATGAACATGGGTGTGCAGACAGCTCTTCAAGTCTCTGCTTCCCATGTTATGGGGTACGTACCCAGAAGTGGGGTTGCTGAGGCAAATTACAAACTCTATTTTTAATTTTTTAGGAAACCACCATAGTGTTTCCCTCAGCAACAATGCCATTTTACATTCCCATCAGCAGCGCACAACTGTTCAATTTCTCCACATTCTCACCAACACCGATTTTCAGGGTTTTTTAAATACTAGCCATCCTAATGGGTGTGAGGCAGTACGTTTATCTTTTGACTTTCTTTTTATTAACAAGGTCTGTTGGGCTTTTAAAAAACACATCCAAGCTTGATAAGATTATATATTCCTGCATGTACCTTAAGGAAAGAGAGGGGGAAAGAGAGAGAGGGAGCCAGAGAGAGAAAGAGACCCTGCGGCTGGTGACAGAATGTTCTGGACTTGCAGTCACCCCCCACCGCACCCTGGGCTGCTGCACCCCTGGCCCACCAGCCTCGGGCTAAACCAGTCACCACGGCAACCATAAATCTGAGCCAGCA
Organism: Piliocolobus tephrosceles; assembly: GCF_002776525.5. NCBI lineage: Eukaryota > Metazoa > Chordata > Mammalia > Primates > Cercopithecidae > Piliocolobus > Piliocolobus tephrosceles. The sequence goes on from NC_045441.1 coordinate 146,766,334, forward strand.
GCACAGGAACCACTTCTATCGCTCCCCGTCAGCCTCGCAAAACATAGTTTTCTCAGATTGGGTGCCTCTGGCTTCGCTGTTTCCTAGACCTTCATTCATCATAAAAAATAAAAAAAATAAAAAAAAAAATCAAATATCATCTATTTCTATAAATCAAGGCCTGAATATGGGTATTTACATTTAAATTGCTTTTCTCTTCCAAAGAACCCACAGTCATTATCTGGATATGATGTTGAGACGACTCCATGTCCAGGAGGCAAATCAAGGGTGGGGAGAAAAACGTCTGAGAATGATCACAGCCAGACACCCAGGCTGGCCTTTGTCAAGGAGCGGGGGAAGCAGCCTCGGCTTTTATTCTGCTGGAGCTACTTACGGCTCCAATTAAATTAAACACACACACCTGCTTCCATTATCATCAAATGCTGTTGAGTCCAGGCAGACGAGGTAGGCTTTTCAATATCCCTATTTTTCTTGACACTGCCTCCAAATTAAAGCTGCACGGAGTAGATGCCAGGGAGCCCCGGGGGTCTTGGGCTGGGCCAGAACCTCACCCACCACCCACGCTGCACCCCACGAGCTGCCGGTTCCCACTTGTCACACTCGGCACAGGAATCTCCCCAAACAAGAGACAACAGCAGAAGCTGCGGTGGCCGAGGACCTGCTCTCCTCTTGGCGCCTCCAGCTGGCTTCCCCTCCCGACCCCAGAAGCTGCCTAGGCACAGACACAGAGGTTCCCTCGGGAACCCAGGACTGGTCCCACCCCAGGGCGCACGAGCTCCTCGGTTTCGCTTCTCAGACCCTCAGAGGCATCCACCTCGGCTCCCCCAGGAGGCACCAGTGCAGGTGAGGCCTGTCCTGAAATACCCCCGGAGGGCGGCACCCCAGGCCAGCGCCCCGCCAGCACCCAGGTCTGTGCAGAGATTAGTGGGTGCAAGGGGCCTCTGGGCAGGCCCCTCCATCCTGGCTAGGATTAAATCCGCTCCTGCCCACAGTCTGAGGACAGAGGGGATGGGAGTTGGGGAAAGAGAAGGCCACGCTCAGCGCGCCCCGGGCCCACACGCAGCCCCTGACTTGGAGAAAGGCGGCTCTGCCCAGCGCTTTTCTGAGGATACCGGAGTTTACCCCTCCCCTGCGCCTTCAGAGCGCACAGCGCCCAGTTCATCAGCATCAGACAGGACCGGGCGGCCTCCGCCCTGGGCGATGCCCTCTGCCTGACCCCACCAGAGGGAAGGGGCTCCGCGGGACCCGCTGCTCCCTGTATTTCAAAATAACTGCGGTCCTCATGGGCTTTCAGCCCAGCCTGAAAATGCAGCGTTTGCACGTGTTTTCTTATCCGCCTGATAAGAGAGGAAAACAGGTGGCTTAAAGGGTGAAAAACCCGGCCGGGCGCAGCTGCTCACACCTGTAATCCCAGCACTTTGGGAGGCCGAGGCGGGGGATCACCTGAGGCCAACATGGTGAAACCCTGTCTCTTCTAAAAATACAAAACAATTAGCCAGGTGCAGCGGCGCACACCTGTAGTCCCAGCTACTCAGGAGGCTGAGGCAGGAGAATCGCTTGAACCCCGGAGGCGAAGGTTGCAGTGAGACATAGCACCATAGCCTGGGAGACAGAGCAAGACTCTATCTCAAAAAACTTTTTTTTAAGAAGGATGAAAAACTTGCCGAAGGACAGAACAAAACAAAATCAGAAAGCAAGGGTTGGTGCCAGCGATGAGTGCCCAGCACCCGGGCACCCTCTTCCCCCGCACCCAACGAAGCCGCAGCCCATGGCTCCGGGGGTTCGATCCGCCTCCTCTGGGCAGCGCGCCCGGGCGGCCCCAGCTCCAGGCCAGAGGCGGGGCTCACCAGGCTGGGCGCTGCGCACGGCGGGCAGGAGAGGGGCAGACCGAGGGCGCAGCAGCCAGGACCCCACACTCACCGTTCACACAGGCCTCCGACGCTCCGCAGAGGCCCTCCTCGAGTAGGCAGCCTGCAGGGAAACAGAAGAGACGCGGTCAGCTGCGGGGAGGAGGGGGTGCCCCCGAGGCTGCCGCCCTGGCCCACTGGTGAGTCAGAGAAACTGCCGGCCGAGCAGGTTCCTCCGACCCAGCTTTTCCGAGATGGTGACGATTATTCTGAAGCCAGAACGCTGTGCCCCGACTCGGCCACGTGCGAGGCCTCCTGGCCTTGTCCGGGAGCCCAGCTCTCACCAGGACCAGGCCCACAGCTCTCGGCTGAGGGTCAAGCCAGCGTCATGATAGGAGCATAGGAGACCCCCGGGCGGCGGGATCAGCAGCGGGGCCGGGGACTCCCCTGGACCGGGTGCCCACTGCGCGCACCGGGTCTCCCGAAGTGAGGCTGCAGGGCCCCGGGGAGCGGAGGCTTCCAGGGAGGGACCACGCTCCACGGAGAGCCCATCTGCGTGGGAAGCAAACCGTGGCGTCCGTGGCCACAGACAAGAGACTTGAGAGGGTCGGGAGAGGAAAGGAGGCAGCGGAGACAAAGATGGGCAGGAAAAGCCAGAGAGGCAGGGCCAGGCCCTGGAGAAGACGCAGGGCAGAGGCAGCGCCTCGATCTGCACCCAGGAAGGGGCTTCAAAAGCTCCGTGGTGCCTGGGAGGCCGGGCGACCCCAAGCCGCGCATCCACCGCGGCCGGGCAGTCTGGCAAAGGCTGGCATTCGGCTCCACGTCCGCGCCCGTCTTAAACATAGACAGATGGGTCCAGAAAGCACCACCCCGCTAGGGAGCGGCTCTGGCAAGGGCGTGAGCGGACAGGACACTAGAACCGGGAGGGCCCCAGGGTCATGACGGGGAGTCGCACTGCCAGCGAAGGCCGGGTGTGGTCTGAACACGCCGTGTCCTTCACTCACTCCTGCGAAGCACAGTGCCTTCAATCCTGCTTCACCGCCGACAAACGCCTGTTCATCCGCTAAGATCCCCGCGGAAGCCCCAGACTCTCCCCCGCTGCCCAGGCGTCTGTTTCCGGACTCACCACACCGTGCGCTGACTGTGGATTAGGGTGTATCTCCCTCGCCTGGAGTTCAGGAGCGGGGCGCATGCCTCTTTCCACCCTCTACTGTTTCCGCCCATGCCCTCTGTGTGTCTGACACAGGGCAGGTGCCCAGGAGCAAATCGGCGCACAAAGACACTGAGGAATCCGGAGAAAGTTATGAATCACTGACGGATTCACCAACACGGTCACGTTAAAGTTTCCAGTCACCACTTCCTCATGAGGGAGCTGGCCTAAAACCCTTACAGAGGAAGCACTCGGTTGCCTTAAACCAGCACATGCGGACGCTTTAAACATCATTCCGGAACTAAGGCAGCAGAGAGCCAGCAGGACCCAACGCTGGGAGTTCACGGGAGGAGGTTTCCCTCATCTCCTAACAGCTTCGGGAGCCTTCCACAGTCGTAGGGTCTGGCTGGGGTCTGCTTCCTTCCAGGAGGTGGCCTAGGTGCAGCCCTGGCCTGCCCAGCCTGTGCCTGCCCAGCCCGTGCCCACCACCACCGCCTGCCAGCAGTCACACAGAACAGGCGGGTGGACGCCCACTGGCGGAAGCCTCCAGTCCCAGCAGGTTGTTTTTGGGTTTTGGGGGTTTTTTGTTTTGTTTTGTTTTGTTTTGAAATAACATAATCTCATGAAAAAGAGCATTTCTTCCTTTTTTTTTTTTTTTTTTTTTTTCTTTTTTTTGAGATGGAGTCTTGCTCTATCACCCAGGCTGGAGTACAGTGGCGTGATCTTGACTCACTGCAACCTCTGCCTCCCAGGTTCAAACGATCCCCCTGCCTCAGCCTCCCAAGTAGCTGGGACTACAGGTGTGCACCACCATACCCAGGTAATTTTTTGTATTTTTAGTAGAGATGGGATTTCACCATGTTGGCCAGGATGGTCTCGAACTCCTGACCTCCAGTGATCCACCTGCCTTGGTCTCTCAAAATGCTGGGATTACAGGCATGAGCCACCGCATCTGGCCAACATTTCATTTCTTAATCCCATTTACCCATGAGCTAACCCCACACTCAGTCTGCATTCTCTGCATTATTTCTTCATTCAACAAGTGCCTGAGCCAGGCAGAGGAGGTGAACAGCCAACAGGAGCGTGGCAGGGAACGTTCTGAGAGACACACCTGGCACTGAAACAGCAGAAGGAGAGGCAGACACCACTCCCCACAAAAGCAGTGACCTTGAAAAGGTCAGCATGGAGGTTAGCGGACCTCTCAGATCCTCACACACTGACCTCCGAGGCTCCCCTCATTGCCTCCCAGAGGAAGAGCCTCAGCGGTGAGGGCCCCTCCACCCCAGGCACACAGAGGCTAAAGAGAAGGAGCTGGGAACAGTAAGGATGTGACCACACTGGAAACGTGCTGGAGGTCAGTCCGATGTCGTGGAACGTCTCTGGTCCCGGCTCTGGCAGGAGCTACAGGACTGTGCCCAGAATTCTAGGGTACATCTCCAGTGTGGAGGACCAGAGACCTTGGGGGAAGGCAGATGCAGGGACCCTGCAGGCAGAGCTCTCCTTCTAACTCCTTGTTTGTCACGTGGAAATGGCAGATGACAGAGCTCTGCTACGAGAGGCACCAGGAAGAAAGCCTCTTTTCTTCCCGTCTCTGCCTTAATGGTGGCTGACAATTAGATGTGATCTGAACAAGATGTGCATCAAATGATCTTTTGGATCCTGACCTTGGAAACCCACCTGTTACTGGCATGTGCCCACCCTGATTCATTTTTCCAGAAGACTGATGAGAAGCAACAGGAAAACTTGCAGCGCTCCATGGTGAGAGGCAAACACAGCAGCAGCGTTTCACGTTATTACCAGAGCTGCAAATGTTACGCATATTTCACCCAGCCAGTCGATATGCTAATTTGACTGCTAAGTTATTTGTGTTATTTGTTCTAAAATTACGAAAGAGCAAATTTCATTTTAAATATCAGCCACCTACTAATAGTAATTATGACCATAAATCATCCAGAGAAGACATTTTCTCCGGCAGACACTGGTTCAACCCAGCCCAGGAGCCTCGGGCACACGCCTTCCTCAAGTGGGCTCCACACCCCACATGTGGCAGCAAATGGCGCCCTGGACTTGTGCACCCTGTCGGCTCACAGACTGCATACACTACAGTCCAGACATCATTCTGAGGCCAAGAAGCTAAATCCACAAGGAAAGCCAACAGCGGCCTGTGGGGCCCTTAACCTTGTGTACCCAACACTTAAAACTAGAATTCCTTCACTTCAGTGTATTATCCACCTTTTTGCATGAAAACATGTGACATTCCCCAAATTCTCAAATTGCTCCTCTGCTGAACCCTACAGCAGGGCTGTGGTGCTCAGGGGTTCCTCCTCACTCTGTGTCCACAGGGTATCCCTCCCGCTTCAGCACAGAGACAAGCACATCCAGTCATGCATGCATGTGCACACATATACACACATGCACACACGAGCATGTGCACACATATACACATGCACACACGAGCATGTGCACACACACATGCACACACAAGTATGTGCACACATACATACACACATGCACATACGAGCATGTGCACACATATATACACATGCACACACGAGCATGTGCCCACATACACATGCACACAAGCATGTGCATACATACATGCACACGCATGTGCACATATACATACGCACATGCACACACATGTGCACACATATATGCACATGTAAGCGTGTGCACATATACACGCATGCACTCATACATGCACACATGCATGCAGTCATGCCCATCACCAGCACTCATACACCCATGCACACCTGCATGCATACACACATGCACACATACATGTAAGCATATACAATGCACACATACATGTAAGCATATACACACATGCACACATACATGTAAGCATATACACATGCACACATGTAAGCATATACACACATGCACACATGCATGTAAGCATATACACACATGCACACACGCACATGGATACACTCATGCATGCTGATCTTGTTCTGATTCTGCTTCCCTACTGTGTCCTCAGAATTCTAAGCAGTATCTTGTCACCATTGTGGTGCCCCTTTTTTCTTACCCTTCTCAAGATGAAAATGGATCCAGTTCTGCAAGGAGCCAGGCTGGATCTGCCTCTCATACCCCAATCACTCCTAAGAGATGTTTATGCAGAGTTTGTAGTTCATTGTGGAAATACAGTAAATGTGAACAGAGCCCACCACCTCTCTCACTGGCTGGAAGCAAGCGCAGCACATCCTGTCCCACATGCACCTGCTCTGCTCCTTCCCATCTCTGGGCGTCGCTGTGGCCAAGGCAGGCATGGCCTAAAAATCCATGGCCCCTGCCCAACTCTGTCTCCACTGCCATGGTGGAAGGCCCTTCCTGGGTTCAGGCTTCTCGCCTGACTCTGTCGTGAGGGCAGAGGAAGGCTGTAGTCAGCAGCAGGACACACACGTCTTCTGAATTGTGTGCTGTATTTTCCACTGAGGCCCATAAAAGCTGGCTGATGTGAGCTGGCATCCCACAGCAGGAACCGAAGAGGGAGGAGGGGAGGTTCCTGGATGGCAGGCTTAGCACCTGTTGCCTCCAACTCGCAGACAGGACTCCTCGGAAGCCTGTGAGCTGCTGGCCACTAGCTCATTTCCCTTCCCTTCCCTTCCCTCACTGAAGACCCTGCTTTGAGGCCGGAATGACCAAGGCCCTGGGATCCAACTGCAAACAGGAAAGCATCTTCCCAGACGGCACCAACTCACGCACCGACGAGAATGCCAGGACCCCGTGGCTGTGCAAACGCAGAGATGCGGGTCTGTTGGGGAAGTCGCTGAACCTGAACCAGGACAGCCTCTGAGAAGGGGATGCGGGGGCTTCACCTGTGTCACCACCACTCACTTTGTACAAGGAACACACAGATTTCCTCATTTAAAAAATATAACGAAGGAGAGTTAAGTAATCTACACCTGGCCCTTTCCTCCCTGGCCCCGCCAGCCTCCTCCACTCTTCAGAGCTCACAGCCCCCACGCCTGATCCGACCCTCTTATTGTTGGTCACTCTATCTTTGTCCTGTCCCCCTCTACAGCCTTACAAAAAACCATGCCAGAACCCCAGGAACCCCAGTCCCTACTGCCTGGAGCAGGTCCTTCGATGACTGATGTTGTCACCTGCAGCAGTGGTGGTCTCATCACTGTGGGTGTCAATGCCAGAGCCCATCCCAGATGTGATTCCCGTCAAAGCCATGTTTCCCACCTCTCCCTGCAGAAAACGCTACGGCTTAGGACAGCCTGAGGCTCTGGGGTTATGTGAAATCACATTCTTTTCTAGGAATGCATCATCATAGAAAAGGAAGGTGCGGTGTTTGAAGAGATGCTCTTTTTAAACATCATCCTCATTTTTAACATTCTGGAGAGAGAGCAGGGTGCCCAGGCTCCAACCCCACCTCCTGTGTGGCAAACACAATGCGGTGCACCTGGCAAAGCCTCCCCCTCCCTCGCATTCTCAGATGTAAATGGGGATGTGCCCTGCCCACTGCAGGGGGGTGAGGGTGAGGCGCCTGCCTGCTGATGGGTGGGCAGTGCCTGGGCCATAGCTACCCCCCCAATCTCAGCATCCCCTCACCAGCAGCAAACACCCTTGGGACCAAGGAGTCCCCACACCCCACTGAGGTTTTCTAAATGTTTCTATTGGATCAAAAACAAAGTGTTACACCAGGGCCAGTATCCAGGCAGGAATGGAAAGTCAGTTCCACATTAAGAACCCCTATTCTAGGAATAAGCCTGAAAACTGAGAGATTAAAGCACCTCAGCCCGGAGGCGGGGCTGCCTCTGCCAGGCTGGGCGTGGGAGGACAGAGACCCCCTGGACCCTCATCTCAGGCACCCGTGCGGGCAGAGCGTCTGGCTTCTGTGGCCCAAGGCTCAGATGAAAGCTGTGATTGCAATTTCAAAGACAAAAGGAAGAGGGAGAGAGGGAGAAGGAAGGCTTCTGGCTCCTCCCAGATCTGTCTCTGAGAAGAGGGAGGCAGCCCTGGTGGCTCCTGCCAGGCTCGATTGCCCATCCCTGCCTGTGACTTGCAAACAGGGCTCAGGGGGCAGCAGGGGGCAGCACTCAGCCCTCTGCCAAGAGCCCATGACCAAGGGACCTGGCAGTGGCCTGGACGGAAGCCAGCCACCTCCACATGAGAGGGACTTACCGCCTCCCTGGAAGCCCAGCCACAGCCTGGGGACACACTGCAGCCTCCCCCTTCCCTGCAGCC
>NC_045441.1:146774929-146785263 GCF_002776525.5 Piliocolobus tephrosceles
CCCCCCTTCCCTGCGCCCCCTCCCCCTTCCCTGGGCCCCTCTCCTTCCCTGCGCCCCCTCCCCCTTCCCTGGGCTCCCTCCCCTTCCCTGCACCCCCCCTTCTCTGGGCTGCCAACCAAGTGGCTCCGTCGGGTGATGTGCAGCCCTACCTTGGCCAGGTGACCCAGCCCCACCCCGCCCGCTGCACGTAGGAGTCGGTGTTGCTCAGACCCCTTCACCTGCTGATCCAGAGTATGGAGACCCCTAGTAAATCATCCCCTATTCTGAGGCTTTCAGTCACGGCCCCAGCCCAGCATTTTGGGGACCCGTCCCTTCCTAGCCTTGGCCACACTCTCAGCGCAGGCCGTTTCTGGAGGTTGACACACATGGCTGCATTTCTCGCAGGGGAGGGTCTGCAGCCAAACTGGGTAGCTGGGGGAGGGAGAATCACCCGGAAGATTCTGGAAACTTCAGCCTCAATGCCTCAGAGAGCAGGAAGATGGGTGCCCCATCCTGAGGACTGCATGGTGGCCTGGATCTTAGACCTATAAGGCAGGTCCCCGCATTGGTTATGAGTGACATGTTATCTGCCCTGCCGCACACTCAGTTACCATGAACAGCAGGCACTGACCATGCTGACAAGTTCCGGCCAAGGTTTCTCCTGCAGGCACCAGGGCCTGCCCACTGCACAGCTTCTGGGCACACTGCTGGCCCTGTTCCTGCAGAGACACCTGTCTGTCCCCTGTGCTGGGAGGAGGGGCCTGCGGCTCACACTCCTTCTGTGCTGGGACTGTTCTACCGGGCACAGATGTCACATGTGAGCAGGAACTGGGGGGCCCACGACCATGGATGAGTGACCGTGCCTTACTGCAAAGGTGGATCCTTGGGGATCAGGGACACCACACTGGCCACCTCCAGTTCACCTCCACCCCACACGCCTGTCAGTCCACTCCATCACAACGGTGACGTGTGTGCGCTCAGTAGTGGCAGAAAAGGCCAAGGGCCTCCCCATGTCTTTGGCATCTGTAAAGTCGGTTCCTGTTTGAAGCTGGGGCCACAATTCTAAGTTCCTGATTTCAACTCCTCCTGTTCACAAAATCAGCCTCCCACAGAAGAAGAACCAGCTCACTCCGCCCGGAAGAGAGGCAGCGAGCTGGGCACCGGGACAACCATCAAGTCCCGTCATTTACTTCTAGGAAAAACAAAACCTCTTACTTTGATTAATTTCCTTATTTTGGGTTCCTCATTGCACAGATTTATTTAAACTCTCTTAAGAATAAGAAATTATACAAAATTCAGGAGACCTACCAGCATTGTTTGTTTTATTTTTAAAGTACAGGAGTTACGTTTCGGGAAATGTGCTCTCCGTGCCACACATTCCTCCTTCATTAGTTTGAGGACGTAACAGCAGCAGCCTCAACTATAATTATTCTAAATAGCACTTGGTTTTAATCAGCTCTTGGTTTTTAATCGGTTCTGGTTTTTCATCCTCAGTTTCCTGAAATGGGATAATACCTTCAAAAGAAGGAATTTTGCTGAGTCATTCTTTGAGACTAGGAAAACATTTCTAATCTTGCTTTCACAGATAAAACGTTCAAGACAAGCTTTGAAAAAGTACCTGATGAAAAATCCTTGAACATTAAATACCGTAGGTGCAGGTAGCCAGGCTATGCTGGGGATGAAACGGTTAAGCTAATCTCAGAGAACTCCAACCAGTAACTCTTACGTGTTGGGTTAAAATACAGTATGCCCCATGAAAGAACAGTACCAAAAGTGAGAATAAAGTGAAGAAAAATAGACGTATTGCTCAGGATTGCTGCGACATGGCACACGTGAGCCACACAGCCTGCCCTGCTGTAAATGTGAACTTCAGAGGCATGGTTGAAGGGGTAAGCAAGCTTTTTAGCAGTACTGGGCTTAGTTGTGGTCTCAGATGAAAGAGAGGAAAAACCTAGTTCATAGTTTCTCAGTCATCGTTAAAGCACCAAGCCCTGTAACAAAAAGACCTTCTCATCTCAAGACGCCCCTTAGGAAATGTAAGTTATATCATTATCACCATCATCATTATCATCATGGATACAGCCTCTCCCACACTTTGATGTGCACGTGCACCAGCTGGATCCTGTTAAATGAGCATTTCTATTCCCTGGGCCTGGGACGGAGCCAAAGATTCAGCATTTCCAGTGTACTTCCTGGTGACTCGTCCGCTGGGCTGCCCAACACACTGAGAAGCACGGGCATCACATGTAGAAATCATCCTTACATTGAAAACTTGGGTCAGCACATTATGAAAATTGTTAAAAGTAAATTTAACAAACTCTTTACAATTTGTTTTCTGGATCCAAAGTCTTCATTACCCCGGATAACACATGATGGGCCTTATACAAATTATTTTAGGCCAGGCCCAGTGGCTCACTCCTAGAGGAAGGCCTAGAGGTCAGGAGTTCGAGACCAGCCTGGCCAACACGGTATTTAGTCTCTACTAAAAAATACAAAATTAGCCAGGCATGGTGGAGCGTGCCTGTAATCCCAGCTACTTGGGAGGCTGAGGCAGGAGAATCACTTGAACCTGGGAGGTGGAGGTTTTAGTGAGCCAAGAATGTGCCACTGCACTCCAGCCTGGATGACGGAGCAAGACTTCCTCTCAAATATATGTGTGTGTGTGTGTGTGTGTGTGTGTGTATATACACACACGTATATAATTTTAAATTATGTCGGGAAAATCATACATCAACTAATTTTTACAAATATATTAGGCTCAGTTTTAAGACTGGATGTATATTTAAATACACATTGTAATTTAATTAAGATTTAAAAGACAAAAACTGCTTCCTGGCCCTGATGATTAGAACTCTTACACTTGAGCTAAAAAAAGAAAAAAAAAAAAAAGGTTTATTTTGAAAACTTTAAGTGATGAGATAGGAAAGAATATTGCCTTCGGCTACCTTAGACACCTGTCCACAAACACCACTCACATTGTGGGTGAGAGGAATCTTCACTTCCAATGATGAAAAACCAAATGAGATCCAATTGTTACTACAGTTTCCCCTTTTAACCCTGATATTTGCTACAGGCAACTGGATATGCCACGTGAGACTTTATCAGGGGATGGGACTGATACTTTAGGAGGATGGTCTGAGGTGAATTTGAAAAGTAATTTCTTTTTATCCTCCTCTTGAGCTTGTTACATTTCCAGTGTGCTTGCAGTTCCTACCGTCCACTGTAGATACAGGTTAATGGACACAGGACAAAGAAGAAAAACTACTTAAAACTCTAAAATTTCCCTGGGAATTAGCAAGTCTCAGCTAGTGGCAGCTCTGGAGGGCACAGGTGCTGTGGGTCATTAACAAAACCGGGCTTGGGCTCAAAAACATTTGAAAAATGTGAGTTGAAATTTCACACACTCTTCTCTGCAGAACTCTGAGCCTTCACTATTCCAAAGGGCCACACGGGCTTCCCAGGAACGACCCTACAGACGCTGCCAGACGCCCCAGCCGTAAAAACGTCCATCCACTGCCTCTCACTGGGGCGCAGCAAACAAGACAATGGAATTAAAGTGGAAAAACGTGACCAGGACTGTCAGACGCCACCTAGCCCAGCGGTTTTCAGTCTGAAGCCCCTGGAGGGCCTGTTAGAACAAGGCTGCCAGGCCCACTCCCTGAGTTTCTGACCTCACGGTCTGGAGCGGGCCAGAGAATCTGCATATCTAACCAGTTCCCAGGCGAGGCTGGTGCTCCTGGGCCCCGCTCCTCACGGCGGGTCAGGCAAGGCAGCTTGCAGAGGCGAGGGTGTGAGAGGCTCTGGGCCAAGTCCGCTGGGAGCTGGGCTCTGCGGCTTCCCGCCTCCCACTCAGAGTCCAAATGTGTGTGAGGCACTGAGCACTCAGGGTGCTCTTCTGGTAATGGGAATTTGATCAGCTTTATGAAGTCTGGTGCTTTTCTATTTTCATTATTTTAAAACTTTTTTCACTATGACATTTTCGTGCCTTCCCAGGCAAAGAGGGAACAACCCACTTGTGGAGCCGTAGAGGAGAAATAATCGCTTACCCCTCCCTGGAAGGAAAGATGTGTTACATCATCTCTTCTGTTTTACGTTATCCTCAGACCCTCTCCCCGCCTGGAGCTACAGCCGAGCAAACAGAGCACTGCCCAGTGACTCCAAGGGTCTCGGAGCCTTTGTACCTCCCGGTTTCAGCAGACGGAGCATCCCAGTCCAGGAGGCTCCACCGCTCATACTCCTCCACCCAGGACGTGATCAAGGGGCTAATCCTGAACGTGAGAACAGCCTGCCTTCTGCTGGGAAGCCCTGGTCCCATCCCCGCCACAAGGCGAGGCTGAGGCTGCCTTCGTGTGAATCTTCCCCCTGTCCCAAGTCTGGGAGGCGGATCCAAGAGGACAGCTCTGACAGCAGCGGGGGCCTCCCACCTCCAGACAGCACAGCAGAGGGAGGGGCAGCGCCAGAGCCCCAGCCACCCCGTGTTGGGGTCAGAGACCACCAAAGTGCCACCCTGGGGAGGGGCCGGGGCTGGAAGAGCCTACAGCGAGGGCGTGGCGCGCCAGTCTCCAGGAGCGCACTGCCTTGCGGTGCTGTCACAGCAGCCTTTTCTGTGCAGCCAGGCAGAAAAGTCACCAAGGAGGCCAACGCGTGTTTCAGCAGCCCTGGGTTTTTGAAGTTTTATTTATTGAGGATACGTTGACCTGTCTGGAGCTTTCATCATCGATCTACTTAGCGTCATAGAGTCAAGTTCTACCCCTTAAACTTGAGGGGTAGAGATAGCCTCAGCCACCAGCACCACGCCCAGCTCATCATGGTTTCTAACCACGTCATCATCCTCCTAGCTCTGCAGATGCCTGCGATGTCCGAACCGCCTTAAGATGAGGCGCGTGTTACAGCTGAACACAAAGCCTCAGGAGTGATAAAGCCGTCAGAGTAAAACACACCATCCTCTCCTCGTTCTAACCCTCTGCTCCTCTCCCTAGAGCTTGATTCCATCCCAGGGCCTGGAGAAAAGTGAGAGAAATTAATCTTAGCAGCTTCGAGCACAAGAATTGGCTTGCTCTGGGGTAGGCAAACGGTGGTCTGCCACTGCCATATGTTTCTCTATTAATAAAGTTTTATGGAAACACAGCCACGCCCACTTGCTTACAGATTGTCTACGGTCACTTTTGTCCTATAATAGTTGTGATGGAGACTGGCCTGAAAGGAACAATTTTTACAAGAAATCTTAGCCAACTCTTGATTTATTAGAAGATCAGGTTCTTCATAGGATCAAAAGAAGGTTAGAAAACTGGCTTGGAGAAATGGGCAGGAACCAAGACAGGGGCCCACCAGGACATGGCCACAACCCCACAGCACCATCGCATCTGGACCAGCCCTGGGCGCAGCCACCCCTCAGGGGTCCACAGGCACCAGCCCCAGCCCCAGTCCCTGCTCCTCGGGACGCCTTCCTTCTGGCTGCATTTGCCGAGTCCCCGGTAGCACGGGAAAGGCCTCACCTGTGTCAAGTGGCCTCACGTCCCCAGTTCACACGGCAAGGCTAGGTGGACACATCCAAACCAGGACCACCACACACCACACTATCGATTCCACAGCCTGATTTTACCACAGAAAATAGATTCTTTTCTTGTCAGATTCACAGCTGAGCCACTTTCCCTCACCCCCAGCCACTGTGCCCATCAGCCACTGTGTCCATACGACTACACCACTGGCCCCTTGACTCCAGGACGGGACTCTGTTCTCATCCATGTGTAATTCCAAACTCACATTTGACTCAGATCCCCAGTCTAAACCTCTCTGGATTCTAACTGCGCAATCCCAGCTTCTCTCTAGCCTCCCAGCTGTGCACCATGTGCAGGTTTAATCAACAGGTCCTTGATGTCTTCACCTGAGTCACTGGAAAAAGAAGGCAGAAGAGGTGGATGGAAGGACGGCGCCCCTTCCTCCCCGGCCCATCTCCCCACCAGGTTTCCCAAACTTGAAGCAGCTGTTCATTGCACCGCTCTGAAGAAGGAGAGCGGGCACCACAGGAACGGAGGACTCGGAAGTAACTGTACCGAACACTGATGATTCTATCTAGAGAATGGAAAGAGCTCTTGGTTACGAATAAAAAATTACAGATATTAGTCATGTTACCATGGACAAATCACTTACTTTGTCTGCACCTGTTCACTTAAAACATTATTGGAACTGGCCAGGCGCGGTGGCTCACGCCTGTAATCCCAGCACTTTGGGAGGCCGAGGTGGGCGGATCACCTGAGGTCAGGAGTTTGAGACCAGCCTGGCCAACATGGAGAAAGCCTGTCTCTACTAAAAATACAAAAATTAGCCAGGCGGGGTGGTGCATGCCTGTAATCCCAGCCACCTGGGTGGGGGCCAAGGCAGGAGAATCACTTGAACCCAGGAGGCAGAGGTTGCAGTGAGCCAAGATCAGGCCATTGCACTCCAGCCTGGGGGACAAGAGTGAGACTCCATTTCAAAAAAAAAAAGGAGAAAAAAAAATATTGGGAATTGTTTTATATCGCAAAAGCCTAGAAAATTAAGAAAATGCAGAAAATCACAAAGAATAAAATAATACCAGTTACCTCATGACCCAGAGATAAATTCCTCATTAACATTTTGGATTTCAGCTGCTTTTCTTTGCATAGATGAAAGACCTGGGGTCATACTCTACACACACCTTCATTTTTTGTCCAACTTTTACATTCTGGGGTCCATGGGCAGAACGTGCAGGTTTGTCACACAGATGAGCGTGTGCCGTGGGCATCTGATGCACAGAGCATCCCCTCACCTGGGTATTAAGGGCAGCGTCCATTAGCCATTCTTCCTGACGCTCTCCCTGCCCCCACCCCACAACAGGTGCCCAGTCTGTGTCACTCCCCTCCACGTGTCCATGTGTTCCCATCATTCAGCTCCCACTTATAAGCGAAAACAGGCAGTGTTTGGTTTTCTGTTCCTGCGTTAGTTTGCTGAGGATAATGGCTTCCCGCTCCATTCACGTCCCTGCAAAGGGCACGATCTCACTCCTTTCGACCACTGCATAGTATTCCAGGGTGTGTCTGCACTACACTTTCTTTATCCAGCCTCTCACTGAGGGGCATTTAGGTTGTTTCCATGTCTCTGCCGCTGTGTACACACAACTTTATAACCTGCACTTTTTACTTACAACACGTTGTGAACAATTCCCTGTCCTTAGTATTTCTCCTCATCATGAATTTTTTTTTTTTTTTTTTTTTGAGACGGAGTCTCGCTCTGTCGCCCAGGCTGGAGTGCAGTGGCCAGATCTCAGCTCACTGCAAGCTCCGCCTCCCAGGTTTACGCCATTCTCCTGCCTCAGCCTCCCAAGTAGCTGGGACTACAGGCACCCGCCACCTCGCCCAGCTAGTTTTTTGTATTTTTTAGTAGAGACGGCGTTTCACTGGGTTAGCCAGGATGGTCTCGAACTCCTGACCTCAGGTGATCCACCCGTCTCGGCCTCCCAAAGTGCTGGGATTACAGGCTTGAGCCACCGCTCCCGGCCTCATCATGAATGTTAATCACTGCTTCACAACTATTTCTACACATGTACATCATCTATCTAACCAGTTCCCTCTTGAATAAACTTTACATTATTTCCAAAATTTCCCATTAAAAATAATCTTGCAATACGCACTCTTGATTGTAAGTCCTTGGAGACAGCTCTGATTTTTTCCTCTTAGGATAAATTCCCATAAAAAGAATTCTAGATCTTTTAAAGATATATATGTAAGACTTTCAAAATATCTTGCCAAATTGCCCTGTCACCAACAGAATATGAGTGAACCTTGAAACCTCAGCTTCTTGATTTGTTAAAATATAAAATATGTTCCCCTCCTTACCCTACAGGGTTGCCAGGAAAATCTAAGGCTGTAACAAAAGAAAACAGGAACTCTGATGCAGGGAGGACTATCATCACATCAGAAATCACTCAGAGGTCTGCCTCTTTTTTCCCACTCTATCACTGAGGCATAAGTCTGAACCATCATTAGTCAAAAAATATATAAATAAAATAATATAAGCCCACGGGACACTTCTGGCAAAATGAAGCCTCCAGGCAAGGCCACGTTTTAGGACCTGCTGATGCCACGTAATGCCACCTCTGGAACTACCAAGACGGAGTAAAAGCTTTTCGTTCCATGCGCAGCTGTGCGTGAGCTCCATGAGCGTGCAGAATTCTCTCTGTTGGCTGGTTCCCAAGCCATTCTTTCTCTAAAAAGGTGGCATCTAATCGTGCACAATGGAACACCTGTGTGGTGTCCAAGTCCCTCATTCACTACCAGAGAAAACTTAATGCAGGGCTGTCAACAGGCTTCCAAGGTTAAATAACAAAAGTTTAAAAATCCTAAGCTGTAACACAAAGGCACATTTAATTTGAAAGCATGTATTTCTGCCTCTGCCTTTTGGCTTAGAGGACCTCATTCTGCCCTGGACAGTGAGAAAAGGGAACGGGGAGAGGAAGAGAAGGGGCGTGAAGTAGGAGGGAATGGAGGAGCCGGGGTGGGAAGGGCGTGGGGTGACCCGGGCACGCGCTTCACACCCAGAACCCTGGTTCTTCCACCGTACATGTGGATGCCATCACCATGTCCTGCATCCTTAAGGGGTTCAATGTGATGCCAAATAACCTGAGCCCAAATACTGCCTGCCATAAGCAGGCATCCAGTAATCGAGCAGCTGCTGCCAACAACACACTGAGTACCCCCGGGCAGCTACAGGGGGCCAGACGCTGCACCGGGTACAGCAGGAAGCACAGAGCCTGCTGTAAATCCTCACATGTGATGGCCGAGGGGCCACCTCAGGGGTGCAGACGGCGAGGAGGGCAAAGAGCTGGCATTTCCAGAGGGCTTGGGACGTGCTCTGGTACGGGGCACACAAGGCTGGTGCTGAGCCATTGTGCAGCTGGGAGAGGGCGAGTTCTGTGGGGAAGCACAGAGAAAGCAGAGGCGCCATCGGAGACTGCGGCCTTGGACAACTCCAGTAGAACGGGTAGGCCATTAGGAGAACACAGGGAAGTGAGGCGCACACGAGGAAGGGCCCTCCCCCCGGAGATGCCAGACTCAGGCAGGGCTGCCATGGGCAGCAATTGTGAAGAACGTGGCCAAGGCTGCCGGCTCCACAGGGAGGCTGCGGATTGAACCGGAGTTTGGGCCCGGCTTCGTCGTCCTTCAGTAGAATGACGTGAGTGACACCGACCACACGGGCGTGGTGGGAATTGTCCAGAGCAAAGCGCTTCAGAGGCTTCCTGAGCCAAGCACATGAGACAGCAACCGACCCAGGCCACCCCTGCCTGGCACCTACTGCATCTAGCACCCACACTTCCTTTACTTTGCTTAACACCTGTCTTCTCCTCGAACGGGAGCCCCACAGGCCCAGGGCCCACAGGAGCTTCACGAACAGTGAACTACTGGCACCAAGCAGTGGTGTGATGATGTGACGGTCACAGAGGACTGGCACGAAGGGCCCCGATCCTCCCCCAGCCCCACTTCCACCCAGGCTTGGTCACTGGCTTGCTGTGACATGACGAGGCAGATGCGGGGGGCCTCCGAAGGCCTGGGTGTCTCCTCACTCCCCCGCTCCTCTGCCATCGCCATAGGAAAGACACACCCGGACCGGCCCGACGGTCACAAGAGCAGGATGGCAGGTGCATGGGCAGAGACACTCAGGCCAGCCCAGCCCGGAGCAGCCATAACCAATCATGAAGGACGCTGCTCTGGTTCGGGGTGGTTCGACTGCTGGCCAATACGAGGGATTCCAACCTGACTGGAGAAGCCCCAGCATGGTCAGATGAGGAACATCAGGAGGTTACTGGGGGGAATGGGCTCTGAGCTGGATTTGAAGGGTGGAGAGGTAGGGAGAGGGATGGGTAAGCTATGGGTCAGAACAGACATCCATGAGGATCTCACAGGACCCAGGGCTTGGATGTGGGGTAAGGACCGCACACACGGAGGTCAGTGAGGACCGTCCAGGGGACAGCCCTGCAGTGGGCAGGGGACCGCACGCATAGAGGTCAGTGAGGACCGTCCAGGGGACAGCCCTGCAGTGGGCAGGGGACCGCACGCACGGAGGTCAGTGAGGACCATGCAAGGGACAGCCCCGCAGTGGGCAGGAGAACGCATGCACGGAGGTCAGTGAGGACCATCCAGGGGACAGCCCCGCAGTGGGCAGGAGACCGCACGCATAGAGGTCAGTGAGGACCGTCCAGGGGACAGCCCCGCAGTGGGCAGGAGGCCGCACACACGGAGGTCAGTGAGGACCGTCCAGGGGACAGCCCTGCAGTGGGCAGGAGACCGCACGCACGGAGGTCAGTGAGGACCGTCCAGGGGACAGCCCTGCAGTGGGCAGGG
>NC_045441.1:146785273-146840244 GCF_002776525.5 Piliocolobus tephrosceles
GAGGTCAGTGAGGACCGTCCAGGGGACAGCCCTGCAGTGGGCAGGGGACCGCACGCATGGAGGTCAGTGAGGGCCGTCCAGGGGACAGCCCCGCAGTGGGCAGGGGGCAGGAGATGATGCTGTGGTCATCTGAAGGCTTTCAATGGTTGGCAGGACTATGAACTGAACCAGTCAGTGGGGACTTCTGCAGGCTGCTGAGCAGTGAGGGGACATCTGAGAAGGTGTATCTGGCACCTGTCCGAGCTGATTAGAACAAGGAGAGTCAGGAGTGAGGAGGATGCCTGCATCCTCAGGGCCAGGATGATGGAGAAGGAACGGGGAAGTCAGGGTCAGGACCAGGGTGTGGCTCTGACTCAGCAACTGAAGGAACGCAGGAGCGTGGTTCCAGAGGCGTGGTGAAGGCGGCCTGCAGGGAGCTGGCGAGGAGCAGGTGCGGAAGTGGCTCCGTTCCCGTGGGCGCCGGGGTAACGTGGGACGCTCAGGAGGGGCCTCAGCACGCAGGAAGCTGAGCTCACAAGGGGTTGGATTGCAAGATCTCTTCAGAGGTAGAAGCTGATGCGGGTGGAGGTGGGTGGTTTCTAAAGATAAGAAGGGGAGGAAGAAGGAGGGGAGGAGGAGGGGAGAGGGAAAGAGAGAGCAGGAGGATGAGCTTCTGTTGAAGAGAGAGGCGCCACACGCAGCCTCCACCCAGCAGGCGGGACCAGCGGATGGGCTGCAGCTCACTGGGTCCTTGGTGAAAGGCGGCAGCAAATGCACCATTCACTTCCTTACCTTGCCGGCCCGTCAGTCACAGCATCGGAAGAGTGCTCCCTGCTCCCTAACGTGCAATCAGGGCTGCAGTCAGAGACCCCTCCACGCCTGCAGTCAGGGCAGGTGGGCTGCCTCAGGCAGCGCATCTCCTAAAGGCCTCTCCAAGCCATGCACCCACCATGCAGGGAAGAGCTCAGCATCCTGGCCTCAAGTCTGCTGTTCAGGCCACGCTGGGACTTGGTGTCCAGTCCCCATTTCTTCTTTCTGGAAACTCAAGTTAAAGATCAAAGTGACACAGAACCAGAGCTTAGGAGCCAGGATCAGAATAGCACAGATGTGTAGTCACCTCAAAGCCCATCTCCTTTGTTCCATTGTCCCCCAGCCTCATCTCCATCTCTGTCATAGGCTCTGCTGACAACACGCTAGTGGAAGAGACCACACGTCTGCCAGCGCCCACAGGCAGGTGGACCAGGGGAGCAGGGCCTGTCCTCTGCCCACGCCTGAGGCCACATGGGCAGAGTGGCAGGGGAGGGCTGGTGTGCACATAGAGGGATGGTGACCTGCAGTGCTCTGTGCCACAGCTGAGCGGGCTATAAGCGATTCGGTGCATCTTAGTCATTCCATCCAGCAAGCACCAACTCAAGGATGTTCATGGCTCTCAAATATGCATTTGAGGTCAGGTTATGAGGGGAGCACAATGATAGAGGATGAGACACAAGTCAAGCCTTAAAAAGCCATTTTCTCAGCAGAGAAAAACAGGTGCACACAACCACGCTGCCTGTTCCCCAAAGCTGCTGAGGAGACAGTGTTCCCAGATCTTTGATCAGTGGAGACACCCTGAGAGAGACGCCTCAGAGCCTGTACTTTCCAGATGATCAGTGGAGACACCCTGAGAGACGCCTCAGAGCCTGTACTTTCCAGATGATCAGTGGAGACACCCTGAGAGACGCCTCAGAGCCTGTACTTTCCAGATTTCAAGGCAACACCCATAAACCTGTTTCCTGGTATGCGGGACACACTTAGCCGGGCCTGGTTCTATCAGGGAATATTTAACGTAGTTTCAATGTTACAACTCGGCATCCTCGGCTTCTCCCTCTTGGGTCCTGGGGGAGCCCCAGTGACAGAACAACTTAGAAGCCCAGGGTGCTCTGAGGAAACATTATTTCACTGACTCATCCCACGGTACCCACGCCAGGTGCCCAGAGACAGCTGCTAAAGAAATGAGTGAATTAATGATGCTTTCTCAAATTCATACCCCACAAAAACCTCATTCACGCTAAGTGTGTATGTTTTCTCTCTCTCTCTCTCTCTCACCCAGAGTCCAGGCTAAGACCATCTCACTCTCTTCAGTTTTATCTTTTCCAAGATTTCATTTCTTAAAAAGATTCTACCCTTCTCTGCATCCTTTTGAACTACCTCTTCTATTCCTAACTCCTGTTCTCTTTTATTTTCATATTGTAATCACAAAATAATTCACAGATATCAGAAATTCTCCCATTGGATAAAAAATACTGTAATTTCCTATAAGAGAAACAGCCATGATCTTTTAAAACTGAGGAAAAGAAGAGAAAGAGAAAAACTATGAGTAGGTCAGAAGTGAATACAAAGAACAAGCAGACACGGATCCTAAGGGCATTTTGCAGGATAAAGTCAGATTCTTCTCAGGGCCGCTTGCTGAGAAATGACATGTGTCGAGTTCCCAACAGTGGGAGGGCTGTCGCCAAGGAAGCCGAAACAATGCACCTGCTTCCCGACCTCCCACAGAGGATTCCCTCCACCCATGTGCAGTCACACGGGGTTGGCAAAGAACCTTCCTTGAGGAATAGAATACCATCGATAGGTGATTGTGAATTTATTTTTCTCAAGTCAAAATGTTGAAAACAGGTGGTCAGGAGTTGACAGTGGAATTTTCTGGCACTTTTGACCCCGCATGTCTGAGAAAAGATGGCGGCACAACCTCCCCGTGTCTACCCTTCATGCCCTTACCTTTTCCTTTCCCTCCTCACCTCGAAATGCTGAGAGGCAGCTGGATGTGCTGGGGTGGTCAGGGCGGCTACATAATATGCTATTTGCACTTCAAGCTTTACCCCCTATCCTGGGTCCTGGGCCAAGACCTAAAGAGCACAGTGTGGTTTGTGATGTCCTTTAAGTGGATTGGACAGAGACTGTCTATGGAAGTACAAGCGTACACATCATGTCAGCCTGTGCGGAACTTGGGAGAACCCGCGGCTCACAAAGCGGCTTTTCCTCCTAGTTCTCCTGAACCATCCACATCGTGTAGGACAAGAACAAGGGTCCTGACATGAGAAAGGAGGCCGTCCACACAGGCTGGTGCCCTCCCTCCCCAGTCAGCCTCGGTAAACATGCTCTGTGCCTTGCTCGGAAAATGGAAACTTCTCCAGGCAACGCTGGCCGCACAGCTTCGCCTCTCACACAATCGCACACATCAGCTTCACCCATGTTTCCAGCTAAGCACCGTGTCCCGGCACAGCCCTGGGCATCCGCACAAGGCATGGGAGGAGTCAGTGTGCTCACGGCTCCTTGGGTACAAACGGGTTGTTCTCACAGAAGCCGGAAAGAAGCCAGGGTTCCCACATGCACATTGCTAAGTGAAAGCAGCCAGTCTGAAAATCCTGCAAAAGGCAAAACTGTAGAGACAGTGAAAAGATCAGTGGTTGCCAAGGATTCAGGGAGAGGAAGGGAGCCGTGACTACGTGAAACAGATGATTTTTTAGGGCAGTGAGGCTATTCTGTGTGTTATCGTAACTGTGGATAAAGGACATGCATGTATCAAAGCCCACTGAACTTTACAGCACAAAGAGGAACCTTAATTTATGCAAGTTTAACAAACAAAATCAAGGAGGCAGCAGATCCCAGGATGGAATGCCACGCCGATGGTGATGACAGAATCCTGCGGCATCACAGATGTGTGAAGCCACCTCACTGACACCAACAGGGCAGGAGAAAAAGTGCTGACCTACATAGCTCTGGAAACGAGCCTATAAAACTGAAGGGAAAAGATCCTGTCTATAAGCGCTGGGCTCTAGCTGATAAAGTTGTTTCCCCAGAGGTACCAGCTGGCAATTCTGACTCCACCACACACGTATGTGAACTGAACAGCGAGGTTAGCCACCAACAGGTGGTGGAAGCAGGTTCTCCCTATTGGAGTGGGGGTTACAGGTAAGCAGGAGGCAGCATCTGGAATGATCCACATGGTGAGAGCCTGGAGTTGGAGATGTGAGTAAGAGCTCATGGTTAGCTTAGTATAGATACAGATAGTAACAGATAGAAATATTTATAAATATGTGTATATTCCCAGATCTCATACACACACAGGCACACACTCACACACATGCACAGTCACACCCACACCCACACACGCGTCTTCTCGCTCCATCAGCTGACATGTCCTACAGGCAAAGACGACCCCGCAGTAAAGAGCACGCACCATGCCCAGATCTTGACTTCTAAAACCATTCTCAGATAGAAGGAGCTAGGGCTGCTTAGAGAAATGGCTAGTTCTAAGACTGAGACAGGAAATACACAAGATGAGCCTAAAGCCTCTTGTAGTGTCAGAAAGGAAGGAAGTGTTTTCAAAAAGCCATAATAATGGATGTATTCAAAGGGATGGTTTGTGTGACACCACAGAATGGGCTCCCAGCAGCCGAAGCTGGAACAATGTGAGCAAACAAAATGGAAAGTGTTATGTTATAGCCCAAAATATAGCATAAAGTGTTGGATAAATAAATGGGAAGAAAGAGACAAATCTCCTGTGCAGAATTCCAAACGATTTCTGTCTATCCTCTGCCTTCAAGGAAGCAGAGCATGACGCCTCATGCACAAGTGTGGGTTTACACCGTGCCTTCCCACAGAGAGTGCAGCAGGGACAGAGGGAAAGAGGGAAGGAGGGTGAGGGGGAGAAACTGCAACCCTCCCCACCAAGCCACTGAGCACGGTCGGTATCCGCCGTGATGGCACACGTTGAGTGTGTGGCCTTGATCTGATGTAATGAGAAGGCACTTTGCCCCCGTCTTCCTCCCCAGAACTCAAACACATCAGACAAATCCAAGCCAGGGGACATTCTACAGACTGACCAGGCCTCCTCAAAACTGTCAGGGTCATCAAAGCCAAGGAAAGTCTGAGAAAATGTCACAGCCAAGAGGACCCCAGGAGACACGACCAGGAAATGTGTGGTAGAATCCTGGATGAGATCCTGAGACAGAGAAACTTCGTTAGGTGAAAGCTAAGGAAATCTAAATAAAGTAGGGAATTGAGTTAACAGTTATATATCAGTTACTGCTTCCTTAATTATGAGAAACTGTGTACTAATGTAGGAAGTTAATTGGGAAACTGGATGTGAAGATATGAGAACTCTCTGTTCTACCTTCAGTTGTTTTTATAAATCTAAAACTGTTCTGAAAAATAGTTTATTATAGACAGAGAGAGAAATAGCCACGTGGTAGAATAGATGAAGCCATCAAAGTGCTATAGGTTAATATTTCTTAACATAGAAATAGGTTTATGCTACATTAAGTTTTTTTTTTTTTTTTTTTTTTTTTGAGACAGAGTCTCGCTCTGTCGCCCAGGCTGGAGTGCAGTGGCCGGATCTCAGCTCACTGCAAGCTACGCCTCCCAGGTTTACGCCATTCTCCTGCCTCAGCATCCCGAGTAGCTGGGACTACAGGCACCACCACCTCGCCCAGCTAGTTTTTTGTATTTTTTAGTAGAGACGGGGTTTCACTGGGTTAGCCAGGATGGTCTCGATCTCCTGACCTCGTGATCCGCCCACCTCAGGCTCCCAAAGTGCTGGGATTACAGGCTTGAGCCACCGCGCCCGGCCACTACATTAAGTTTTAAAAAACAAGATGCAAACGTGGAAGACAGAAAAGGCAGCCCCAAAACCTACCAGTGGCCATTTGCGCCAGGCGGTGGGAATTTGCGCCGGACGGTGGGAATGTACTGGCCTTTGATCTTCCTTTTCTGCTTATCTGTGTTTCAAATTTTCTTCAGGGAACATGTTAACATCTTTTTAACCCATTATGAAAAATTACACAAGTTATGGGTTATTCAAAGTTCAGTAAAAAACCACTGACACACTAAGTTGAGATTTCAAAGGTGTGATTTAGATGCCCTCTCACTACAGGCGTTATCAATGCACGATGACTGCACAGGTCTGTCTTAGCTCTAAAGCACCCAGCACTCCGCATCAACACCAGGGGCACTGAATGAGGTAGACGGAAGCCTACGACCCTCCATCAGTAACAGCTTACTGTTTTGCCCAGGACTGACATAGAAGGATTATTCAGGGGGCCCTAATCTTTCTCTTTTGTCCCCTGAGGGCAGCCTTACCTCATCACATGTATATCTGGTATACCTCTGGCTGTTTGTGGAGAGCTCTTGAAAACACAGCCATACATTCTCCTCATTTATCAATGAGGAGGGACAGCCACGAAGGGGAGCAGCTGGAGGGAGAGGGGGACGGAGAATGCACAGCTGCGTGGAGATGACCCCAGGATGGCAGCAAGGGGCGTTCCTCAGAAGGACGTGGGCTGCCCAGTCCCTGAACAAGCATGAGCCTGGCAGGGGTGTTCCTCAGATGTTTGTGATGCAATTAAACCTCTGTGGTCCACGAAAGAGAATGATCTCAGCTGTGTCTACTTAGGGTGTCCCTGTGCGACACGACCCATCCCCACACCCCAGGTGATGTCAATGCCTCCCACTGGCAAAAAGGATCCACGTGTGCAGCAACCCGCCTCCTCCTCAGTGCTCACAGGTGCTCACGACAAAGAGAAACAAAAGAAAGAAGGATACTACTTTCCAAACACATCAGCCATTGACATGCACGCAGCTGTTTACAGGAATTTGCTTTTTCCTTACTTAAAGCTAATGAGGTCATTTGGAAGATATCTATGAAAATAAAACGTAAGAGGATAAACCTGCCCCATCCATTTGGTTAACAGGAAAACACCTCGCAGATGTAACAGCCATGGCCGACTTCCAGAACCACCACCATCGGCCTGCCTCAAAGTCACTGTCACATGTCTGGTTTGCTGCCCCTGGACCCACTCTCTCAGGGGCATCATCGTGAGGCCTCTGTGGAGCCAGAGGAAAGAAAATCATCTGAAGAAAAGGATTCCATGACTACTCTTATTTTATCTCCACAGTACCGTTTCTTGCCTAAATAATTTGTGTTGAACGTTTACAATGACAAAGACCATGATCAGGAAACAACAGGCAGAACAGGATTGCACGATGGCGAGGAGAACCGGGACATGGAGAGGAGGGGGCAGCCCTGGGCGCACAAAGCAGCCACGTGCACCGGCGGGTGTTTCCCTCCCAGCGAGTGTAATTTTATTTTTATTATATATTTATTTATTTATTTATTTGAGACGGAGTTTCACTCTTGTTGCCTAGGCTGGAGTGCAATGGCATGTTCTCTGCTCACCACAACCTCCGCCTCCTGAGTTCAAGCGATTCTCCTGCCTCAGCCTCCTGAGTAGCTGGGATGACAGGAACATGCCACCACGCCCGGCTAATTTTGTATTTTCAGTAGAGACAGGATTTCTCCCTGTTGGTCAGGCTAGTCTCAAACTCCCAACCTCAGGTGATCAGCCCACCTCAGCCTCCCAACGTGCTGGGATTACAGGCGTGAGCCACCACGCCCGGCCACGCAAGTGTAATTTTTAAACCCCAGCATCTCAACATCAGGAAGAACCTTACAGGCCAGTTTCCCTTCCCGCTTGATTGGGCCGCATCACCCACTGCTCCCAGGGGGAGGTGAGTCCCAGGGGCTTTTCCCACCTCACTCCATGCTCGCCTTTCTACATCACCTGTTACGTGCTCAAGGCCTCCCCATCGGCGATCCCTCTTCCCGGTTTCTTCCTGTTTCCCTGCTTTCCAACCTTCTCTCCTGACTCCTTTCCTCGGCTTGTTTTCACCCACATGCCACTGAAATAACCAGCGTCTACCAAACTTTCACTATCGACGCCTCCCACGCTTCGTCCTCTGTCTGGTAGTCTCTCCGTAGCCATAACTGTAGTCAGGAATGGTTCCGAAATACGTTTCCACACCTTTTCCAAGAGTTCCACCTGCATAGTCCAGTCTTTCTGGATGTTGTAACCTCTATCACACAAATATTTCATACTCGATACTCTAAGGCTGAGCCCCCTTTCACTGTCCCCCTCCCCACCGACCATGATATCCACAGACAGGCTGGTGATTCCACCTCGCAGAAGCCTCTTGGCCTTCTCCCCAAGCACTGGCTGCCCGGCCGTCTCTTGCCTCAGAGGCCTCCTAAGGAGTCTCCATAGCATTAAGTAATTTCCCGTCCAATTCGTTCTCCTCTCTCCTACAGTTAAAAGTCAATCATTCCAGCCAGCGCAGTGGTTCACACCTGTAACCCCAGGGCTTTGGAAGGCTGAGATGGAAGGATCACTTGAGCCCAGGAGTTAGAGACCAGCTTGGGCAACAAAGTGAGACCCTGTTTCTAAAAAAACACAAAATTTAAATTTTAAAAAATAAATGAAAATCCTCCAAAAACATGCAGCCTCTTCTGCATGAAGTCAAAACTTCCTTACAAGACACAAAGGTGTTGTCACCTTGTTCCTTCCTGTGCCCTCCACTTGCCGGCCCCTCCCAGCCTGCCTTGCACCCAACCCTGGGCAGCCACATTCTTGGTGCTTCTGCCTATTGTTCCAGGTGCTGTTCTCCGTGCTTCTGCTATTCCTGTGACCTGCAAGGTTTTTCTCCACACTACGCCACGGAAAGGTCTCTCTAGTAAACCGTAGCCCAGCAGAACCACTCGTGAGTCCTGTGATTCCTTCCAAACCACTAGACCCGGGGCACCCTGGGCCCCAGCACTGTGCCTCACTCTGATTTTGGGCTGGCCACAACATGATTCCTCCAAACACCACTTTACAAAGGCCAGCGGGACAGAAAGGATGCACAACGTGGGCTCCACAGTTTCATCCTCACTGAAGACAGGGCAGGTGGCATTTACCCCCATTCCTATCCCACAGTTGAGGGCCGCCCCACAGGTTTCCTTCTCACTTTGGGGTGCATGCCCACAAGACCAAGCAGCCCACAGCCTTGGAGGAGGCAGAGTGCGGGCAGCACCCCCTCGCAGAACCCCAGCAACGACACCTGTCACCGCCCACCACAGCTGCACTATGGGCTGACAGGCGGGACCACGTACGGGGAATTCCAGAACGTGACCCTGTACCTAAATCCCTGCAGTTCCCAAGTCTCACTCAGTTCCTTCCTGGACATCTCTTAAGGGGGCCTGACTCTGCCTCAGCCCCGCCACCCGCCAGACTGGGCCCTGTTCCACCTCCTCACTGGCCTCGCTGCCCCTCTGCAGTCTCCTCCGCCAGCCACCAAGGTCATCTTACAAAATGCAAAGGCCATATTGCTCCTGAGCTGCAATGCCCTCAGGTAGTCCCCAGCCTTTAGGGTGGAGTCCAAGCCAGCCTCATGGACGGCATTTCCAGACTCATCCCCACCGTAGCCAGACAGGCCTCCAGGCACCTCCGTCCCCCTCGTCACACATTCCACATACCCCGGTTTGTTCCTACTAGGCCTTCACTAACGTGCCACTGCACAAAAAACCTTCCCTCTCCCCAGTCTGACTAGAGTCCACTCATTTTTCAGGTACCAAGTTGCACCTTGCTTCCTCCAAGAGGGCCCCCTAATTCCTGACCAGGCGGGCACCCCTGCAGCGTCCCCCCAGCTCCCTGGACTCTCCCTGACCCAACTCTCGCCCACTGCATTGTGATTACTTAAGAACCTGCTTCTCCCTTACAAGAAAATAGACTCCAAGAGGGCAAGGGTGGGTTTATCTCAGTTACTGCCATGGTGTCTGTAAAACAGTTACAGCCCAATTGTTCTTACTGAATCTATCAATTAATTAACAGAGACGATACAGATTTCACAGGGTGGGAGAAGGATATGAACATACAGGGACATCAGTGCTCGTCCTTCCTGGACTTAGCAAAGGCCACACTTGGTAGCTCAGATGCCACGTAAGCCAGAAGTGAAGAAAATACACAGCCAAGCTGGGCCGGAACGTCCCCAGAGGCTGAAGGATACAGCTCAAGCTCCACCTTTAAAAGAGGGTAGGACTGGCCGGGCGCGGTGGCTCAAGCCTGTAATCCCAGCACTTTGGGAGGCCGAGACGGGCGGATCACGAGGTCAGGAGATCGAGATCATCCTGGCTAACACGGTGAAACCCCGTCTCTACTAAAAATACAAAAAACTAGCCGGGCGACTTGGCGGCACCCGTAGTCCCAGCTACTCGGGAGGCTGAGGCAGGAGAATGGCGTGAACCCGGGAGGCGGAGCTTGCAGTGAGCTGAGAAGCTGAGATCCGGCCACTGCACTCCAGCCTGGGCGACAGAGCGAGACTCCGTCTCAAAAAAAAAAAAAAAAAAAAAAAAAAAAGAGGGTAGGACTGAGACCAACAGAGGATGTAAAATTCCAGATTACCAGGACGGCATGACCACAGAGGAGGGACCCGCTGGAGGAGGCCACAGCAGGACGAGAGGGAAGGATGCACCTTCCAGAGGGCTCAGGGTAAAACATTCAAGCTGATTAAAAATGTTACTTGGGGCCAGGAGCCACTCCCAGCACTGTGGGGGACTAAAACAGGTGAATTGCTTGAGGTCAGGAGTTCAAGACCAGCCTGGGCAACATGGCGAAACCCCATCTCTACAAAAAGTACAAAAATTAGCTGGGCGTGTTGCTGAATGCCTATAATCCCAGCTACTCAGGAGGCTGAGGCAGGAGAATCACTTGAACCCAGGAGGTGGAGGCTGCAGTGAGCTGAGACTATGCTACTGCACTCCAGCCTGGGTGATAAAGCAAAACTCTGTCTCTTAAAAAACAAAAACAACAACAACAACAAACATTACCTGGGCTCCAGGATGCCCACCATCCTGCAGCAGTTTGCACTGAGCTCCCTGTATGCCAACAGGCTCAGGGTCCCCAAAGCACTGCAGCAAAGAACAGCTGTGCAGATCTCAGGCCACACAGTGCACAGGCGTCGTCACTGTTTCCAAGAACTTCCTCAGCTGAAAAGTCATTTCAAACTTTGGGGCTATTTTGGCATCTAAGTGGGAAGAGGGAGAAAACATTAAAAGAAGTCCCTTAGCGCTGACACTGTCCTGCCAGCCAGCACATCTCCGCGTTTTATGAAGTCGGAGTCATCCCAGCTATCTGGGTGAGACACTCAGTTGGCCATGACAGTTAAATTACTTTTTCATACTGAGAACAGAATTAGTCTATAAATAAGTAAAGAGGTGCTCGGGCTGAGTCAGAAGTGCTGATTCCACCTTAGGCTCCCTCCCTGCCCGATCTGCAGGTGGCTCCCAGGGCATGGAGGGCCAAGCTGTGTTTGAGCCTTTGCTTTGCATGGGTGGTTCTGAAGGTGATGGGATGGGCCAGCATTCTCCATCACTCTCCGGCACTTTCTGACATTCTCCATCACTCTCCTGCACTCTCCATGTTGATCTGGGTGACCCTGGACCTTCATTCTAAAGACGCTCAAGAATCTAGTGGCCACACAACATCCCCACGGGAGAAAGGCACCCTTTTTCTCCAATGCTGCTGATGCTGCTTCCTACCACGTAAGGACTTTCTCCCATCCCGAGCTGGCAAGGGAGAGAAGTGACTCACCTCAGAAGCAAGAAAAAGGGAAGAAGGGTTACCCAATGCCTCCCCCATGGCATGGAAATTCTCCACTTTCTCCGCGACGCCAGCACGGTCGCACTGCAAGCGACACCCATCTGTTCTCCTTGCATTTTCCAATTTTACTATCATTAGACCGAAACCAAGCTTTCCTGTTCAGTGCAATGACTACTCTGCCAAACACACAAGTTCTGAACAGGACATGTGCCATGGGAAACATTTCAATTTAATGAGCTTTTCCAATGCAACACAGAATGATTTTTTAAATCCCGGGGATGTCCCCCACTCAAATTTGTCATTTCTTTTAACAAAACAACTGCAATGCCAAGGAAGGAAAGCCTTTTCTGGCCACAGAGTGGGCCTTTCATCTCCCCTTCCAAGAGGGAGCCCTGACACGGAGGCAGAAGGACTTCCATCCCCTAAGAAAAACTCAGTTTGGGATCTCGAACAAGGAGCGTCGGCAGTCTGGGTCTCACCCCGTCCCTTCTAGGGTGGGAAGGTGTGGAAAGGAGAGTGAAATTCCACTATTGTGAAATTCCCCCTTCTGCAATGAGACGGACTCTGATAAATTATTTCTCCTGAAAATTATTATTTATGTCCATCTACATGGTGTTTCCGTGTTTACTGCCACTACAATTTAAAATAGTTCATGCCCTTCGGTAGACAGTTTCTAGATGAGTCTTTCCTGGATGCTCGAAGCAGGTTTTCCACCTTCAGCTCAGCTCGAGACCCCTGGAGAAATTTCCCTCCCTGGAGCAGGATCTCCAGAGAAGGCGTCCCTCCGCCAGGAGCAACAGTGGCCCCAACCCCGACTTCCAAGCTCTGGGCAGCCTTCCGCTGCTTTGTGGGTGGTGATAATACCATTTAAAGCAGCACTTACAGGTTTTTTTTAGAAAAGACTATATAGCTCCTGGATTTTTTTCAACTGTATTAGCAATAGAAACAAACATACGAAGAATGATTGGGTAGCTGCTTGTCAGAAAATCCTAATCCCTGCCTCGGCCACGCCCAGCCAGGCCACAGTGAGCACGTCCTGGTTTCCAGGTCTGAGCCCGAGATCCATAACCCCAACCTCTTCACTCTCACGAGGCTGCAGCAAAGATTCAGCAGGAGGATACACTTGGATACGCTAAGCAAACCACAGGCCCCCTGCAGGCCATGAGGGCCCGGCTGAGATCTCACCCAGCCAAGGAACCGGATAATTCAGCCAGTCCTTATCTCTCCCACAGCAGGATTCCAAGTGCTGCAGCCGGGACCCTGTTCTGTGACTTCCCTCTGTGCGAGGCACTCAGCACTGCAGACGCAGTGACTTCCCGCCCCAGCTGGAATGCTGTCTGCCTTGTCATGCTGTAGTTTTATCTGTATTATTTTTATTGTTGTATTGTTATTTTATATTTTTTCCCCAATACTTTCAATCCTCTGTTGGTTGACTCCCCGGAGGCACAGCCTGAGGGATGCAGGGCTGGCTGTATTCTTGCCCAAAGGACCTGAGAAAACGTCTACACCAACTCACAGGGCTGTGATTCACCCAAAACCACACAGTTAGTTGCTGAGTTAGAGACAGAACTAGGTGTCTGGCTTCCCAACTGGGTGAATTATTTCTGGAAATTGTTTTTTCTCCCTGCATCTAAATTTAACAATGAGGAAACGTATTAGGAACCAGCAAGATACTGAAGCAATAACTCCAAAGTCAGTTGATGAATGATTTGTCAGGAGCAGCACGCTGAGTACTACCTTAGGAGGAAGGTCCACATCAGAATGGACTGTCTAGGTACTGGCTTAGGAGGAAAGTCTGCATCAGAATGGTGGACTGTGCAGGTAATGGCTTAGGAGGAAGGTCTCCTTTGGAATGGTGGACTGTCGGGGTGCTGGCTCAGGAGGAAGGTCCACGTCGGAATGGTGGACTGTCCTGGTGCTGGCTCAGCCTCCACGTCAGAATGGTGGACTGTTTAGAAGGAAGGTCCATGTCGGAATGGTGGACTGTCTGGGTGCTGGCTCAGGAGGAAGGTCCAAGTCAGAACGGTGGACTATCCGGGACGGTGCGTGTGCAAGGTGTGTTCTGGCACCACTGTGTGTGCACAGTGAATCGCTCTCTGTAACCAGGCCCCACGTGACCAGGAGCACTTACAACACGCACCTTGCTGCGGCTAGATGCAGTTTGTGGACACAGATCGAGGGGAAGTGCGGGCATCAGCATGGTCTAGAGTCCGCGAGGCACTCGGACAACCAGAGCCAGCCCAGGGGTTGGCACGGTCCGCGGGGCTTAGCGTTTCCCCGGCTCTCACGTGGATACTGGCTTTCCTTGTCTCAAGAGCAGCTCACCATCCTGAGTTCTTCCTTCTAAAGGCCCAAGTCTTCATTTCCACACACTTGCTTCTGTGTGTGGCAGATGTGGAGCCGGAGAGAACAGACCTGCCATGAGAAGGGAGAGGGCAGCAAGGGTCACCTGGAACGTGCTGGGACTGAGATGAACAAAGGTTACCCAAAAATGGGAATATTCAAGAATAGCCATGGGCTTCAAGAGGATGAGAAAAAACTTAGATTTAGGGATTTTCAGCACACAGTGGCTACTGATATCTTGAAAACTGGAAAATGGGGTCTCAGAAGAGCAAGGTAAGAGCGCAGGAGGCTGGGGTGTGGGCCTTGGGGTCCAGGAGGGGACATCACAGGAAGCACAAGTTGGAGGGGCCAGACAGGTTACAGCCGGGCTGGGGTCAGGGGAGCCCCAGTGTGACCGGGGGTGGGGGTGGTGGGTGAGCTTCAGCAGCAGGAGTGGTGTAGACAGGTCCCGCGGGGAGGGCTGGTGCAGACGAGCGATTAGCCAAGGGAGCAGCCACCATGGTGCCAACGGTGAGTCTGCCCTGGAGTGGTGGGAAAGGAAGCCGGATCGCTGAGGAGGGTGAGGAAAGCTGTTGGTTATTATGGTCAAGCCCCAGAACTCCTAGATGGACGTCCCCAGCCCAGTGCCTCAGAAGGTGACTGTGTTTGGAAATCAGGTTTTTATAGGAAAAATTGGCGTTAACCCTCAGCATGGGGTGGGGATTGGTCCCAGGACCCCCACTTACACCAAATCTTCACACACTCAAGTCCCACAGCTACTCCACGGAACCTGCATACACGGAAAGTCAGCCTCTGTACACATGGCTTTCGCAGCCCTCAAATACTGTATTTTTGATCCATAGTTGGTTGGAAAGATCCGTGAATAAATGACCCTGTGCAGTTCAGCCCCGTGTTGTCCAGGGCCCACTGTAGTTCCGATGAGGCCGTGGGGGCTCCTCCAGCACAGCCAATACCACCTGTGCCAGCATCACTGCCCTTGGAAGGGTGGCCCAGCAGCGGTCACCTGCACCCTCCGAAAAGACAGCCCATGGAAGACTGTGGTTCAGGATGCAAGGCTTTGACTGAACCCTCAAGCTGGCCCTCCACGCCGAGAAATGCCGCGCCCCAGGCCCTGCACGGTGCTGGACTTCCCAGCTCCAGGCTCCGGAACCGGCTGCAGAGCACAGCGTGCGGCAGGCCCTGACCGCTCCGGAAGGAAAAGCACCCCTGCCAGTGGTCCAGAGGTGAAAATTTCTCCATTTTGGAAACTGGGCATCTGCCAAGGAGAACACATGGCCCCCTAATGTGAGACAAAACCGTCAGACCCGAGCAGAAGCTGCAGCAGAAGGCAGCATGGGCAGGACGCTCGGCCCCAAGGGCCACGGGCTGCGCACAGGCTGCGTTTCCAGCCTGCCAGCCCCGTCCAGACTTAGACGGAAAGTGAGACGGCGGCTGAGCCGCTCCGCAGCCCCTGCTCTGCAGCTGGACATGGGCTCTGCAGAAATCCCGAGCCGGGGCTACCCCAGCCTCCCTGGCCCAGAACAGGCGCTCACGGTACCTCCTCCCTTCCTCCTGAGAGATCCTAGGGGATGGAGTGTTAATAGTGCCATGTGTAATTATTATTCAGCAAAATCACACGTATCACGGGGATTTTTAAAGATCCTTTCGTGCACAGTGAGTATTCATTTGTCTAATGTGCCCTCCTCATTCCCAAGCAGCCCCCGGGGGCAGATGCCCCCATCTCCCAGGACATGTCTGCTGCTCTCTCTCCACAGCACCCGCTCCACAGCCACCTCTCCCTGCTCTGCTCAGACAGTGCAGAAGCTCCCGGCTCAGCAAGAGGGAAGCCCCGTGGATACGGGGTGAAGACGCCTCCCCTCACAGACCTCGGGCCTGTCCCAGAGCCCTGACAGGAAGACCCAGCTCTCCCGAAGCCTCAGGGTCTCGACGTTCCAGGCTGACAGCGCCCCCGCTGGTTCGGCTCTCCGCAGACCGCGGCCCGGCCTCAGGGTCTCGACGTTCCAGGCTGACAGCGCCCCCCGCTGGTTCGGCTCTCCGCAGACCGCGGCCCGGCCCCTACTCTCCTCCCTGGCCAGCACCGCGCCGCGCAGTCCTTCCTCGCAGCGCTGCGTGGGGACGGCGACTCTCGGCCCAGCCCCTGAGGAGACGATGACTTCCTACAGCTTCCGAAAGGGCCCGCGCTGGGTGGGGGCGGGGGGCCACGTCAGCAGACACTCGGCTCCCGGTGTTGGCGGGATGCCGCCGGTGGGATCCAGGGCAGGACTCACTTGTGTGTGGCGAAGGGGTTGCCCTCTCGCAGGCTCAGGCCCTCCCTGCCCACCTGTGGCAGCGAAGGGAACTGACGCCATCCTTCCCGCTGAGCTCGGCAGGGCCGCATCTCTCCCGTGTGACGCTGCAGAGATAACCAGGTAGAGCCGCTGCTCACGAGAACCACCAGCCACTCTGAGCTGAGACGGGGCGCAGGCGGCCACGTTCCCACGAACACAGGGTCTGGAGGCCTCTCCGCTGGCCACGGCCTCGGAATTCCGACATGCTGGACTGTGACTGGGAAACTGCCTCGGTTGTTCTCCATTCCTGACCCCGTTTCCTGTTTGTGGGTGTCACGGCTGAGTTGTGCACCCCAAAGTTCACACGTTGAAGTCCTGACCCCCAGGACCTCAGAATCGGACTGTATTTGGAGATGGGTCTTGAGAGAGGTGATTTCAGTAAAACAAGGTCACCAGGTGAGCCCGGATCCAGGCTGTCTGGGTCCTTATGGTGGAGGACGAGGCGAGGACACCGACACACACAGAAGGACAACCCCGTGAGGCACAGGGAGGAGAGGGCATCTGCCAGCCAAGGGGAGAGGCCTCCAGGGGAACCTGCCCTGCGTGCTCTCATCTTGGACTTTCGGCCTCCAGGACTCAGAAACGTCTGTTGTTGAAGCCGCCCGGATTGTGGGGGTTTGTTATGGAGACTGAGCCGAGTCATACAGTGGATTCTGCCACTTTCTTTCTAACACTACGAAGATAGGGTTGGTAACCTCCTCAAACCTTCACAAAGGCATAACTTGTAACAACACAGGTTATGGTTTGTGACAAACATCACCAGAAGCCCAAGCAGAGTCGAGACGTGTGCAGAAACCACACAAGCCGACCTGGCTCAGGCCTGGGAGAGCATCCCTCCGAGGACCCCACAGCCTCCCGGTCCCAGGAGCAAATGCAACTGTGTCCTTCCCGCACCGTGGGCTTGGCCCTCACCTCCCCCCACCCCACACCCAGCTTCTCCACCAGCTCCCCAGGCCTCCTCCCCGCGAGGCATGTCCTGGACCTCCTAGGGGGAGGGCCATGGCCCGCCGGAGCCACTTCACAGCATGTATGTCCCCCGTGGACCCTGAAGACAGGGCCAGCCTGTGTCTCTGTGTCCAGTCCTTGGACATGCTAAATCCTCAGCTGGTGTCTGCCAAGAGACATGTGATGAGCAGGTGAAGGAAGACATCTGACCTCCTGCTTCAGTGCCATGGAGGCCTCACCAGCCCCAGGCCCTACGCTGGCCTGTCCATCTCCTCCTTCTGAAAATACTGTGGAGTTGGGAGTGTGTTTACAGGGACTGTGGTCAGTGTCCCTCCCAGGCCGCTGGTCCTTCCTAACGCCTGGCGGCTCAGCCATGTTGGGGGTGTGCACAGGGCAGGGCTCTGAGGTGTGGGCTCCACTCTGTGGGGGCCTCACAGCAGCCACACGAAGCTGGCCATTCCCTCACCGAGACCTCTGCAGAGAGCAGAATCGTCTGTGTGCATGGGGCTGGGGCCAGGCTGTCCTCCGCCAGCTCTCACCCCAGGCACCCATGGCCTTCCTGCCCCCGTCTCCCAGATCCATCAGCACCAGCCACATCTCACCTGCCCCGCAAGCTGCGCCTCAGTGCTGCTGTCTCCACCACCTTCCTGGGTAGCAGGGACCACCTGTGTTCCTTGTGCTATGACTGTTGGTTTAAAGCCCATCTCTGGTCCCACCCAACACACAACAGGGACTCAGCAGGACACTCAGTCTAAACAACAGGGTGGGCGGCAGGCAGGGATGGCCGAGGAGCTGCTCCTGGGTGTTCCTGTGTTGTGTGAGCGCTAAGTCGGTGTGTACTAAGCAGTGAAGCTGTTGGCAACTGGCTGTGTAACAGCTGCCAAGTAACATAACATTTTCCACAGAGCTCTAGAGGCATCAGCCTAAACAAGAGGCTCCTGAGAAGGTGCATTCATACAGTGTGGTGGGGGTACCCGAGCTTGGGTGCAGGACAGGCGGGGGCAGCCTCCAGGGCAGCCTCCAGATGCTGCTGAGGTTTGCCGTGGGGGCATGAACTCCAGGTGACGTCCCAAAACAGGCCACCCAGTCACTCCCCCGAGCCAGTCAGCCGTCTCTCGCCCTGGGAAACGTGCATTTACAGAGCGTCGCCTGGTGTATCAGGAATAGGTTCTCCTGTTGTCTCAGACCTGTGAATGCCTACATTTTGGCTGATTTAGAACCACGCACGTTGGGCTGGGCGCAGTGGCTCACGCCTGTAATCCCAGCACTTTGGGAAGCCAAGGTGGGTGGATCAAGAGGTCAAGGGATTGAGACCATCCTGGGTAACACAGTGAAACCCCATCTCTACTAAAAATACAAAAAAAAAACAAAACAAAAAAATTAGCCGGGCGCGGTGGTGGGCACCTGTAGTTCCAGCTACTCGGGAGGCTGAGGCAGGAGAATAGCGTGAACACGGGAGGCGGAGCTTGCAGTGAGCCGAGATCGCACCACTGCACTCCAGCCTGGGCAACCGGGCGAGACTCCATCTCAAAAAAAAAAGAACTGCGCACAACGGACGCTGGCCTAGGTGAGTCCACAACAGGAAGCAAACAAGGATTAAAGTGCCAGAATTGGAAGACACAGCATCGGGTTTCCTACGCAGCCTGAGTCTAAGCCGATGAGGGGTGGAAACACTGGCTCCTCGGGGGCCGGCCC
Source organism: Piliocolobus tephrosceles (assembly GCF_002776525.5). Classification (NCBI taxonomy): domain Eukaryota; kingdom Metazoa; phylum Chordata; class Mammalia; order Primates; family Cercopithecidae; genus Piliocolobus; species Piliocolobus tephrosceles. The sequence continues at coordinate 146,804,013 of NC_045441.1, forward strand.
TGCGAGGGAAACGTGTGCCCACGAAAGTCAGCCTGGCCTTCGAGCCCACCAAGGGGCTTTGGGATCACACAGCCAGAAGCGAATCTCAGCTCTGCAGCCTGAGACAAGTCCCCAAATGCCTCAATCCCCTTCTCAGACAGGCAGACAGACAATAACAACGATGCCTGGGACACAGGACATTAGAACCCCCACAACACTCACACGGCACCTAGTAGGCAGTAAGCGCCTGTCGCTGTTGGTCCTGGGCTAACGCTGATGGGAGGAGCCGCTGCGTGCATATTTACTTCTGAATATTTTCACATTTAAAAATCATCTCCATTTTGCTTTGGAATGCGTGGCATCTCTGCTGTGCAGGTGCTGACGCGCCCCAGAGCAGGCATCGGCTGTGTTGGCAGAGGAAGGTGGGAAGGCCAAGGGGAGGCCAGCAGGAGGATGGACTCACCAGGACACCCCCACGGACAGGGAAGGTGCTGCTGACCACAGCCAGCGCCGACGGGTCATGGTGACAGCTCACACACAGCTGCAAACGCACATCATTGCCTGTGGAACCACAGAGTGCTCTGTATCAGATATTTTGTGTATATTTGACCAAAATGAATCACATGTGGGGAGAGTGGGAACTGTGTGAGTCTGGGCTCCAATCAGCAGCAAAGATGCAGTTTGGGAATGACGGCAGCTTCCCTCTGCAGACACAGCACTCACTCTCCACACCTGGGCTGCGTCCACCAGCCCCAGGGCTGTGGGGAGGAGCGGTCACCAGAAGGGGCCGGGTGGGAGCAGGACGAGCTCACAGTCTCTCCAGGCCTCCCCAACCAGCATGAGTTCTCAGTATCTCCCTCTACACACAGACAAACACCACACACACGTGCATATCACACATGCCACGTACCCATATGCACACCACATATATGCCACACACCACACACACGTATACCACACACAGACCACACACAACACACGTAGATGCCACACATACATACTACACACCACACATATGCACACTATCACACATGCACACCACACATATCCCACATACCACACACAAGCATGCATGCCACACATGCCATACACACCACACACATGCCACATGCACACCCCTAACTTAAACCCTAGCTCCAAGTTTCTGTCACAACCAAGAGGGAAAACAGAGAGAACGTAAGAGAAGTGAGATCCGTTCCTAGGGCAGGCTGCCCCCACAAATAAGTAGAATTAAGTCAGATATTTAGAACATGGAATTAGTGATTTGGTTCCCTGGCTAGTCCACCAAGCCTGTCAATCCAAAATACAATTTAAATGCCGCATGTTTGCAATAAAAAGCAATGGAAAGCAAGGTCTTTACAGTAATAATTAAGTGAAGCAATGAAATTGAATCCAAAATTATTTTTTGTTTCTCTTCAATACTGATGCTGATACATCAGGAAAACAGAACAAGCGTAATTGGACTGAATGAGGGAAGGTGGCAAGTTTTGGAGGCTCTGCCGGAGCTCCTAGGAACGCTGGGGACCTGGACATCCCGCACCAACCTCTCTGTGTGCCGTAGACTCAGCTCTACTCCCAGGAACAGGTTTCACACACTGGGACAGGGAGCTCTGGTACCCCACGACTTAAACACATACAGCAAGGGGTGGGGGGCTCTCCTGGGCTGTGGGCAAGGTGAAGAGAAAACCCACAATGGAACCAGCTATAGCACACGTGTGAGAGCGTGTGCCTGTGAGCACCTGTGTGTGCACATATGTGCGCCCATGTGAGGTGTGTGTGTGCAGGTTTACACTAACATATGAAACAGAGTGAATGCTGGCGTTGGAATGACCCAGACCACAAAAAGCTGGTGGCAAAAAAAAGAAACATGCACATTCCCAAGATCTGTTTCACAGCAGAACCCACTCCCTCCCGCTCCTGAGGAGCAAGGCAAGAGGTGTCTGGCCATGTGGGTCCCATGCAGGCTCCGGGAAGGATGTTCACTCACTCAGCAGAGCAGGGGAATGCCAGGCCGGGGGGAGCCAGTGATCAAGTTACCTCAAAACATACACATGTCTGTGTGTGAGCATGTGTACGGATGTATCTGTATGAGGACGTGTGTGGCCACATGTGAGTATGTTTATAAGCATGTGCATGGGTGTGTGTGTCAACATGTGCATGGGCATGTATGCATGTGAGCATGGGTGTATGTGTGAGCACGTGCATGGGTGTGTCTGTATGTGCATGGGTGTGTGTGAGCATGTGCATGGGTGATTGTGTGTCAGCATGTGCATCTGTGTGTGAACATGTTCATGGGCATGTGTGATGTGAGCATGGATGTATGTGTGAGCATGTGCATGGGCGTGTGTGCATGTGTGTGACTATGTGCAGGCATGCACATGGGCATGAGTATGTGTGTCATGTTAGCATGTACATGGGAACATGTGCATGTGTGTCATGTGTGAACATGTACATAGGCATGTATGTGTGTGTGCATGTGTGTCATGTGTGAACATGTACATGGGCGTGTATGTGAGGGACGTGTGTTAACATGTACATGGGCATGTGTGTGCAGTGTGTGCATGTGTGTCATGTGTGCATGTGAGTGTCGTGTATGAACATGTACATGGGCATGTGTGCATGTGCATGTGTCACGTGTGAATATGTACATGGGCATGTGCGTGTGTGCATGTGTCATGTGTGGACATGTACATGGGCGTGTGTGCATGTGTGACATGTGAACATGTACATGGGCATGTGTGTGCGTGTGCATATGTCATGTGTGGATAGGTACATGGGTGTGTGTGCATGTCATGTGTGAACATGTACATGGGCATGTGCGTGCATGTGTATGTGTCGTGTGGACATGAACATGGACATGTGTGTGTGCATGTGTGTCGTGTGATGATGTACATGGGCATGTGTGTGCATGTGTGTTGTGTGTGGAGATGTATATGGGCATGTGCTTGAGTGTGCATGTGTCATGTGTGAACATGTACATGGGCATGTGTGTGCGTATGTGTCATGTGTGGACATGAACATGGGCATGTGTGCGCATGTGCACGTGTGTTGTGTGGGCATGTACATGGGCATGTGTGTGCATGTTTCGTGTGTGGACATGTACATGGGCATGTGTGTGTCATGTGTGGATATGTACGTGGGCATATGTGTGTCGTGTGAACATGTACATGGGCATGTATGAGCATGTGTCATGTGTGGACATGTACGTGGGCATGTGTGTGCATGTGTGTCATGTGTGAACATGTACATGGGCGTGTGTGTATGTGCATGTGTCATGTGTGAACATGTACATGGGCGTGTGTGCGTGCACATGTGTGAGCACATGCATGGGCGTGTGCCGCCAGGAGGGGAAGAGCACAAGGAAACCAACTTTACACGCACGAGATATTTAAAACCAAGTCTTTATAATTTCAACAGCACCATTCCCTCAGGCCATGACAATAGCATCTGTAAGTCGAGAACCTGGTGGTGGTCTGTGCTCTATTTTTTTTAATTTTTAAAACGCAAAATAATTAAGACCTGTTACAGTTGCAGACAGAGCTGGTTTGTTGTGAAAAGTTGTTCAAAGAAGGACAGTGACCAGGCAGCTCCTGCAGGAGGTGGAGCGCATCCATGGGAAACTCGCGGCCTCCACTCATCGTCCATGGCCAAACAGAAACAGAAACAAACCACAACAGACTGTGTTCAAAGCAAGAGGAGCCCTAAGCTGTGATGAGGGAACTGAATTTAACGTCTTAGGTTATAGCCCGGCCAACAACTTCCCCAAACCGTGCCTGAAACAGCAAATTTACAGACACATCACCCTACACTCAGGTAACAGCTTCCCAGCCACGCCCCATTACCCACGCCCCATTACCCACGCCCCATCACCCACGCCCCATTACCCACGCCCCATTACCCACGCCCCATGCTGCCATCCGAGACACCCTCCAGGGAAGGGAACCCAAGGCTGTCAGTTCACATCTCCCTCTCCAGAGTCGAGCTCAAGCCTACGGCTGCCACCCTCCATGAACTGATGGGGAAAGGGGCCACAGGAAGGCCCCAACCGCATCCAGATCCAGGCCTGCAAGCCCATGGGTGGCACAGAAACAGCAGGTGTTCCCTAAGAGAACGACCCAGGGCTGTGGCAAAGCCCCCTCCAGGCTCAGCTTGTCCCACCTGTGGGGAAGGCGCCATGAGGCCTCCCCACGAGGCAGGCAGGTGTTTGCTGTGGTGGACAGACCCCCACGTCTCATGCGCAGCCTCTTGGAAGGCAGCAGATGGAAACACCCCAGCTGAGAGGAGGAGGCAGCAGCGGGTGCAGGAAAGAACAAAACTGACGCGCCGCTGGACCATCACCTTTGGAGAAAAAGGTGAAGAAATCCGTGTCACATAAAACAACCTCCAAACACCAGGCTCGATGCCATCACCCGCCACCTGCCCTCTGATCATAAGAAAGAATGTGGTGAACAGGAGCATATTTAACACAAATGCACGCCTCCTCCCAGCCACGCTGGCTGCTAACATACCAGGCACCTGGAAGCTGAGCGCATCACTGCACTAACCGTCGCCTAAACACTTACGTGCGCCGAGAAGCCCAGGCATTTCGGGTTTCCACTGACAAGGACGTGGAAGGCAGAAAACCCAAAGCAGCTTGGGCCCTTCCTTCTCAAGGGTCAGATAAACCTGCTTAGTTTATTCTTAGAATAGGTTTTTGCCACAGTGAAAACTGAAAAAACAACAAAGTCAGATGGGGGCGTGTCCATCCACAGACTTTAATCCTGCGTCAACAGAGGCTTCCTAAAGTGCTGGAGGGGGTGCAGACCACTTCAGGGTTGGCCCTGAAGCACCTGCCTGGTGTCCCTAACGGAGCTCAGGACCCACAGCTGTCCCTAACGGAGACACGCCCCCCATGCCCCCAGTGTAAAAAGATCCTCAGCTCATTGGGCACGACCTTGCTTTGTTATCTGCTCTTGGCCTCTGTCCATTCTCAAGCCACGTCACATCTCTCCCGCCAGGCTCTTAGATGCCCATAAGGGACACTGGGAGAGGAACCTGTCAGCCCCCAGTATGGTTCCCGTGGCTCCTGAGAAGCCCCAGATGTCAGACAGGCATCGGAGCATTCCGGTCACGTGCACCACAGTCGTCACGCACACGGGAGAGAGCCATGAGATTTGCTCAGGCTTTCAGCAAACCTCCACCGATGGCTCCACACTGGAAGCTGGAGTGTGGTGGACCGTGCGTTATAATAAAGTTGCTATTGCATGCGACTTTGATCCTGCAAAGAGGAAAAAACGTGGGTAAAAAGTAAGAAAAGACCAAAAAAGTCACTAAATCTCAAAAACCCAGGACATGACGTGATTAGAGGAACAGCATGGAACATGGCAAAAAAACACGTAACAATAAAACAAAAACCAGCAACGGGCACTCCTCCAGACACACCACGGCACATTTCAGCCTGATCCTTACAAGACTATACTAAGTGTGCTGGTGTTAAACGCATGCAGGAGCCCTCTGCACACGGCAGGGAGAACGTGGCCCGTGCAGGAGCCCTCTGCACATGGCAGGGAGAACGTGGCCCGTGCTGTACTCTGACACACAGACCATCTCGATGGCTCAGGGATGGCCAGGCTCCACCACACCTGCTCCCCCAACTGGCCTCTCTCCACCAAGCCAGGGACCAGGCCTCATTCCCAGAGCCACCGAAGCATTAACTTCAAGCAAAACAAACACAAGCAAACAGAACAGAAATGACTTGGGTTCCTGTCACTTTGTGCTCCCGCGACACTCCAAGAGAGCAGCAATTAATAACTTGCAAAGGGTTAGCTCACCTCCCAACAACCACAGGAGCTTGAAAAACACTTCCTTCCCTAATTTTGTTACTTGCAGAATAAAGTGATTCTCCAATCCCCGGAGATATTGGGCTGAGTGCCTTGGTCCTAATTACAGCAACATCATATTCCTCAGTGCACCCTCGCTCGCAGGGCAGCGCCCAAGATCTGCACTCGCTAAAGTGAGCCTCTCACAGAGGCAATCTGTGCAAACTTTAAGTCCCAACAAAACTTTGCCAAACTCACTTGTTGAGCAAGAAGCTCAGAAATGGAGATTTCTAGGACCCTCTGCGTCTGGCCACAAATCCCAGACACAAACCATCCAAGGAGAACACCCCTTTGCCTTCCACTGAGTGGCCCGATGTGGAGTGCTAGGAACCTATCAGGAGCCAGACGGGCCTGTGTTCACTCCTGGAGGCACCGCCAGGACCCTGTTCTGCGTGATGGGTCTCCCTGCAACACACTAGGAGTCTCTATAGTGTGTTGGGGACTGGAGGGGACGTCCCGCAGAGACCGCCCTGACCCCAGCCCTCTGCATTGCACCAGGTGGACACCACAGAAGCTCTAGCCCGAGACATCGGGCCATCAATCCTCCATCAATCGATGAAGCTCTCACCTATAACAGATATCCTTTCACCACCACACAGCATTTACCAAGCTTTCCAGGCTGCCCTGATGGACATGCTCACAATGCCTCAGGAATTTTCTCTGAAGATGTGGATGCAGAATGAACACCATGAAAACACAGTGGTCAGGACACAGTTCCCACGGAGAACGCAGTGGTCAGGACACAGTTCCCACTCCATGTACATCCCAGAGTCGCACGTCAGGCCCTCCATGCCGCCATCACAGCTGCTTTCTCCCAAACCACCGCTGCCCTTGCTGGGGACGCCATGCCTGAAGATGCAGGGGCAGTTCCTACCCTCCCTGGGTCTCCATTGGCCAGTGCAGGTTGTGACCGCCCACCCCCTGAGCTCCGTTAGGGACAGCTGTGGGTGCAGGTTGTGACTGCCCACCCCTGGGCTCCGTTAGGGATGGCTGTGGGTAAAGGTTGTGACCACCCGTGCCCCAGGCTTCATCAGGGACAGCTGTGAGGGCAGGTTGTGACCACCCACGCCCTGGGCTCCGTCGGGGACAGCTGTGTGCTGTTCTTCATTTCCCAGGCATTTCAGTGTGTCACTGAGGTGACAGAGCTACACCTCAGTGTGCCCTCGCAGAAGGGAGCACTTCACACAACAGCTTTAGAGACCAGCCGCCTCCAAAGTCTGTTCCTCCTGCATTGCCTCTTATTGTTTATTTTATTGTTTCAATAAAATAAACAATAAGAAGTTAAGTAAGCACTGTCCTGCCTTGTCTATTGTGCATCAGGCACATGAAGACACAAGGGCCCTCCTAGCCCAACATCACCGAGATGGGACTCAGGAAGACCCCACAAGGGCCTTCCCAGCCCACCGTCGACAAGATGGGACTCAGGAAGACACAAGGACCCTCCCAGCCCACCGTCGACCAGACGGGACTCAGAAAGACACAAGGACCCTCCCAGCCTGCCATCACCGAGACAGGACTCAGGAAAACACAATGGCTTTCCCAGCCCACCATCAACAAGACAAGACTCAGGAAGACACAATGGCCTTCCCAGCCCGCCACTGACAAGACAAGACTCAGGAAGACACAAGGGCTTTCCCAACCTGCCATTGCCAAGATGGGACAGATGAAAACACAATGGCCTTCCCAGCCCGCCATCACCGAGACGAGACTCAGGAGGACACAATGGCCTTCCCAGCCTGCCATCGACAAAACGGGACTCAGGAAGACAACTGAGCAAACAGCTGTCAGCAGGACGTGGGTGGAGACAGACCGTTCCCTGGACTGAATGTGTGAGTCCTCCCGAAACTCCTACGTGATGGTGTTAGGAGGGCCTTCTGGGAGGTGACTGGGCCATCAGGGTGGAGCCTCAGGATGGGATTCGTGTCCTTATAGGAATAGACTCAGGAGCCCACCCTCTGCTCGCCCCGTGGGGTCCCAGTGAGAAGAAAGGCCTCTGCAAACCAGGAGCGGGCCCTCCCAGACAGCAAGTCCACCGGCACCTTGACCCCACACTTCCAGCCTCCAGAAATGTGAGAAGGAAACATCGGCTGTTTAAGCCCCAGGCTGCAGCATATTTGTTACAGCATCCTGAGCGGACTACAATGAGGAGCACAGCCAAATTAGGGTGGCTGGAGAGGGATGGCTTACACGGGCGAGGGTCAGGCATGAGGGACCACAGGAACAGGCTCTCCAGGTCAGCAGAAACGTCGTCGTTAGCACCCGAGGCCCAAACGAGGAAGCAGAGTCATGCACGAGAGTCGACTGTTAGCAAACAGTGAGCTGCAGCCCAAGGACAGGCCAGCGGGAGCCCTCGCCAGGAAGTGCAGTCCATACACTGTCTCTATCCACGCTCCAGCTCCCTCTGCCATTCTCCTGCCTCAGAACAGGGAACAAGCGCGCTGAAGCTGCGCTGCCTTCCCCTCAGCCGGAGCAGACCAGGAGACCAGGGGCCAGAAGGCAGGGGAGTCAGGACGGAGGTCGAAGGACCCCCAGACCTGTGGGGCACAGAGCAGGGCGGGGATGGTGGGCACACCACAGAGCACCCAGCCTCGCCTGCCAGCCCGGCAACCAGCCTGGACTGTGCTGCAAACTCGATTTCTTGCATATAAATGTGAACATTAGGCCAAATGACCCTTACATTACCAGTTTATCTCACCAGCGCTTTCAGCCTATTTCTTATTTTGGTCTCTGATAAATGACTTCATCTTTATTTATGAATGTTCCTTTCCTTGTAATATTTGCTAGCTTCACCTTGACCTCATAAATGTAATTTGTTGTTTCAAATTCCAGTAGCAGAACTGCATTTTAAAATGCTGAAAAGCCATCACTTTAGAGCTGGTGAGAGAAAACATGAGTTTTGCTCATTGCTCATTTCCTCTAGCTTTGGAAGCAAAATCCGGCTTTCCGAGCACGGAAGGAGTAGAACACCACGGGACAGGGGTTCCCCCTGTGGAGCTCTCTTCTGGACGCTGGCAGAAAAGAGAACAACTCGTGCATCTTTAGAATCAGTGCCCCTTTTTAGGGGCCCCCTGTAAGTGGCTTTGTTTCTGGAAAATGCGGGGATACATTTCACACTCCACCTAGCCCACAGCCAGGTCGGCGCACCACATCTTGGAAAGTGTTTGGAGACGTGCTTGTCCGGTGACTGGCCCACGCCGTGCTCCCTCACAAACCCTAACCCCAGGGACTCTCCTCCCAGCGCTGCCGCTAGCCCCTGCGCGGCGTGTCCCTCTGGGAATCCACTCACAGGCGACCTCCGGCGTGTGTCTACTTGTTGCTTCTGTTCCTGTTACCACCGAGGGTATGGCCGCAAGTTTCCAAGGAAAAAGCGCAGCCTCCGTGGGTCGTGACTCCCGTGTGCGCCTCTCCCAGCGTCCCAGGGGGCGTCTCAGGTGCCCCAGCCCACCTACGGGACCTGCAGAGACGCATCCCAGCGCCCCAGGCGCTGAGAATAGGTGGGTGCTCACCTGACAGTGGCCTCCCATCCTCCACGGCCTTGAGCCCTTTCCCATGCACTACACTGCACTACAGACGCCCTGGCCACTACCTCATCCCAAAGCAGGCGGCGCCACGGGGCGGGAGAAAGCACTCAGGTCGGTGAACACCTGCCTTGTGCAGGGCCCTGACTCCAGGGATTCTCACAGCCTCATAACCCCAACAACAGGCCCGGGAGCACAGCTTTTTATTCCCACTTCACAGATGAGAGAATGAAGACGTGACCCACCCAAACTCACAGGCGGGCAGGGGGTGGTCTGGCTCCCAGCCCAGTTCCAGGACCTGCTGGAAGTGAGTCAGGACGAACCCCCGGGGCTCAGTTCTCCAGACTCAAAATGGGAGGGGCTTCCCTTCACCCCTCAACACTCTGGAGGGAATGAAAACTGCAGATTCCAAGGTGTTTCAGGGAAAAGTCATGCTCCCCATGTCCGCCAGCTACACAGCCTGCAACAACCACACTGCTAACAAACAAGTAACTGTCCCATTTTCCCTGAACCATGTCTTCAATTTCATCTAAAATTGGAACTATGAATTTCAATGAGTCGGAGAATCTTTTAAAATGTATATTCAAATGCACTAAGATATTGATTTGCTGTTTATCACATTCACCCTCTAGGCACCTGAAGACACAAGTGACAGCAACATCAGCTGTGTGCATTTCGTTAAATAGGTTTACCCCCAAAACTGTCCATTTGCCTTTTAAATATCCTTAAGGTTGCTGCCTTCAAAAACAAGCCTTTTGTTTCCACAGAGAAATGCATGCAAGTGGCTCTTCCCTGCAAATGAGAACATCTGACCCTGGCCCAGCACTGGAATCCCGTCCCAGATGTGGTCTCAACAGCACAGCCTTGAAGCAAGCCCAAGGAACTCAAATGAGTGAGGGTCCTGGTGTGGGCTCAGCCGTAACCTCCAGGACAGACGGGAACAGGCACGTCTACAGGGTGGCCCTTCTGCGAGGGAAAGACCTGGAGCCTTACGCTGGAGCATGCTCACTCTGGGGGTCTAGGGCCGAGTCCCAGGTCCCAGGGGACGGTGCACTGTGAGCCTGGAGCCGGTGATGGCTGGAACTGGACGGTGCACTGTGAGCCTGGAGCCGGTGATGGCTGGAACTGGACGGTGCACTGTGAGCCTGGAGCCAGTGATGGCTGGAACTGGAGGGTGCACTGTGAGCCTGGAGCTGCTGATGGCTGGGGACACCCTGTGAGCCTGGAGCTGGGACTGGCTGGGACCGGCTGGTGCAGTGTGGTCTGGTCATCGTCCCCACGTGGCCACTGCAGCAGGGGCCTGACTGGCCTTTGCAGTGACACACAGGCAGCGACCGGGTCCCAGGCCCTGGCTAGCCAAGGGCTTCACTCTGCATTTCCTCATGGTTCTTGTCTCTGCAGCCGTGGGCTCCCAGGAGCCTCGGGCCCACCAAGGCGTCACCTCCCTTTCCACTCCAAGTATATTAGGGTCTCCTGCCCAGAAGTCACTGCCAATGTCCTTAACCAAAAGGGCTGTCAGCCCCTCCCTCGAGCCAGAGGGGCCCTGGAGAGCTAAGGTTCCTGGGGCTGCACGAGCTCAACCCCCAGCCTCTGGGGCTCTACGGCTGGGCCCAGCTAGAGAGTCCATGAATGTGGACATGCCCGTGCCGGCTGGGCCCCCCACCTGTGCTCCATGGGAGGAAAGCACAGGGCCAAGGTGGGATTTCTTTGGAGGCAGCTCTGCTCCCACCCATGCCCCCAACACGCGTACCCTCCAGAGGGACAGCAGGGTATCACCACCCTGCATCAAGACAAGACCACCAGGGACCCCGGGGCTCCGGGCAAGGGTGCGGTTGCCCCAGACCCCACCGTGTGTGTCTGCATGGAGGAGGCTCTAACACCTCCCACCACCGAGGTCTCTTCTGCCCTTAAAATTCCATGAGCTTTTCCTTCACTGTGGTAGAACCAACAAGTTCTCAGGGCCTCCATCGACCTGTGGGGTGAGCGCTCTGGTTTGGTCTCCATGAGGTCACCAAGGCCAATGTGCCCCGGTGGTTGGTGACAATGTGTGCCACATGTCCAGTATTTACCGAGCACCAAGCACACAGGTACTGCCCACAAGGTACTTTCTTTAATCCCTACAACCACCGGGTTGGAATCCACTTCTTTGCAGATGGGCAGCTGAGGCTCGAGAGGTTAAGTGAGCTGCCCAGGGCTGCACAGGTGCTAACTGGCAATGCTGGGATTTGAATCCAGGTCAGATCTAAAGCCTATGGCCTTTCTATTTGCCACAAATCATCTAAGTATTCATAAATACTAGTGTGCCTGGCACCTCATAAATCGGTTATATTTATCTTGAAAACATAGGGTAAATTTTTTGCTGTAAATTTCAAAGTGACATTCAAATTCTTTGGTTTTTCTAGGGCTTTTATCATTAGCACGTGCTTGGCACTGTCACTCAGAACTTTGGGCTGTGGTGGCATTTAGTGCACTGAGGTTTGACCTACCCCGAGCCCTACAAATCTAACTTGTTTTCTAAAATTAAGGCCAAAATGCCAGTGAAGCAAGCATTATTCCACCCAGTTATGTGCCCACATCTGCACCAGACACTGCCACCGAGGGTCCACTGGCTCTGTCCCCTCCCTCGTCTGTGGACCTGAAACAAACATGACTTCCACCCTGGGCAAGGTGTGCAGCTCACACAGAACATCTTCATGGCAGAAAAGCTGGCTTCGGTTCTCAGCAGTGAATATCCAGATTCCACAGCCATCTGGCTGTCATTTCACAAGCTCTTTGCAAAATCTGGCTATAATTCTACCAAGGTACAAACGTGAGTTAATCCGTTTAAGGCTTAGCTAAGTGAGCTGAAGAAAATTAAAACACTTGCTAAAGCTTGCCACAGCTCAGAACCCAAAAGGGCTGCGGACGCATGAAAGGAGAAGTATCAGAGGAGAAGGGGCCGAGGCCGCTGGGCAGGCTGAGACTGCAGAGCGCCACGCACACGCGTCACACCTGCTTCCAATTAGGACAGCTCAGAACTGGCTAGCATGTGGCTCGTTAAGCCTGTTCATGAAGTAAACTGGCCTAGCCTGCTTCAGAAAACAGCAAGGCTTTATTACAAGCAAGAATTAACAGACTGCCAATTGATATGCTAATTACTAACATTTCTATATATTTGTCAAGTAAGATCCCTAAGGAAGAAGAGGAGACAATGTGACTATCTGGCTTGAGTTACAGTCTTTAAAAAAATAAAACCATGTGTTTTCTAGATTTTTCATTAATTCAAACCAGTGCCTTCTTTTGTTGTTGGTGTTGTGTTTTGTTTTTTTTGTGTTTGAGATGGAGTCTCGCTCTCTCACCCAGGCTGGAGTGTAGTGCTATCATCTTGGCTCACAACTTCCGCCTCCCAGGTTCAAGCAATTCCCCTGCCTCAGCCTCCCAAGTAGCTGGAATTACAGGTGCCCACTACCACGCTGGGCTCATTTTTTTGTATTTTTAGTAGAGTCGGGGTTTCACCATGTTGGTCAGGCTGGTCTTGAACTCCTGACCTCAGGCAATCAGCCCACCTCAGCCTCCCAAAGTGCTGGGATTACAGGTGTGAGCCACGGCGCCTGGCCTTTTTAAATTGATTTCCTACTCTTACCTGGGACATAGGAAAGCTATGCAAAATTCTTTAGTGCATCAGTTACAGGAGAGAAGGAACCAGAGCACAGAAGGGATGTGCCCAGCGCCGTTTTTAAATGTAGCTGAAGAGGCTGCAGCAGCGTCCGTCCCTCCCAGTGGAGCAACACTCAACCCATGCAAGCAAGCTCCCTCTCCATCAAAAACCCTGCAAGCAATTTTTTCCTCTCCATCTAATATTAAATTGTTTCCAAGTTTGTCAAATACTAACGAGGGAAGTTTTCTACGACATTGATGTGGGTCAATAGCAAATCCGTGTCCCTGGGCTCTGTTTGCAGAGGAGGATTCCTTTCCTACCTGTCAGGGCAATGCTGTGGAATTCCAAAGCCCACTGTCTACGCAAGAGCCAGACTGTTACTGGACATCAAAATGCCTGGACTTCTGAGCTCCAAAGGGCACCAGGAGATGGGGGAGCTGCAGAGACCACAAAGCCCCGACTCTCAGCTCCCATGTCCTCACCACACCCCAAAGACAGGGAATGTCATGCGCCAGGTTGGGGACAGTATAAGGAAAGGTTACAAACTCTTATTTTCAAAAGAGTCTAACCACAGTTTTCTTAATGAATGCCTTTATCAGATTTCATTTGAAGAAAAGGTCTTCTGCTTTAAAAACACTGCTCTTGTTCAATCCATTCACTTTTCAAACAAGCAAACTGAGGCGCAGAGAAATGAGGATGTGGCTGCGGACAGCACTCCCGAGCACGGAGCTCAACTTGGTGGGCTGGCTACGCCCGACACAACTGCCTCCAACCTCCCCACCCTGAGGCCCTGAAGGTGGGTGGGAAGAAGGAAGGCCGGGAGGGAAGCCGCCATCAGCTCAGCCACCCACAATGCGCCTGCCCTGCAGGCCATTCCCAGGAGGGCTGTGCCGCTCCAGTCCTTGGATAGATTTTGCAGGGCCCTCTAGGAGGCCTGTCTACCATACACACAGCTCAATTCAGTTTTGCACTTTGTTTCCCTTCTTGCAGTAACTAAAAACACTCTGGCATGTAATTTGAAAACAGCATTGAGGGTAATTGCATAATGTAAAAAAACCGTTACCAAGATGGCAGAACATCTGAAATTATCATATTTGCACTTTGGGACATACAGATAAAAATGTGATCTTACGTTAAGTGCTGCATTTTCCAAAAGCACATTAAATGTATGCGTGACGTCTCGTTGAACATGTAGTAAGTGGATATTCTTAAAACTGGCTAATTCCATGTCAATGTTTCATCAAACATTTCATCTACCCTCTAAAATGAGTTTGTCAAAATACACACACAGTCGAGTCAATCTCATTCCTCACAAAAATCCACTGAGACCGGATCTTGTCCGGGTCTTGGAGCCCAGGACAAGGAGAGGGCTCAGCCTCCCAGCTAAGCTGCCTCTGCACCAGGCTGCCCCTGCCCACAAGGCAACCCTCAAGCAGCAGCTCTGCACTGTGGGTTGACTGAGCCACTGCGGATTTCTCCCTCCAAAGGGTCCAAAAACCAGGGCAGTCCCAACTGGCTGGGAAAGCTCCGCTGGGCTCTGCCCCACTGCACGGTGCCCGAGTTGTGCAATGCAGCGGGGGAGGCGGTGAGTGCCCCATGCTCAGGAGTACACCCGGGGGAGGGGGAAATGTACACCTGCCTGGGAGGGGCCAGAACCCAGTCCATACTCTGCCCGCATGATCTACCTCTCCCCAAAACAGACTGTCGTTACCCGATATGACTGGGCCAGTGAACCCCAAAACAGGATCAGCAACGTTGACTCTAAAGCAAGTGTGTCCAGCTCACAGGCCACGGCCCAAAGGATGGCTCCGAATGTGGCCCAACACAAATTCATAAACTTTCTTAAAACATCATGAGATTTTTTGGCAATTTTTTAAAGCTAATAAGCTATCACCGTGTGAGTGTATTTTACGTGTGGCCCAAGACAATTCTTATTCCAGTGTGACCCACGGATACCGAAAGATCGGGCACCCCTGCTCTAAAGTGAACACAGAAGCACTGTCTGGAGCACCTGTTGTCCCGGGGTTCAAAGCCGCTGCCACCTTCTGCCCTTGCAGGTTTCTGCTCACACTTACACCTGCCCACACTGGTGCTCACACTCACGTGATCACACCCACTCTTTCTTCTCATGGAAAGCCCCGCGTGGAGCAGAGGGGCATCTGGGGTTCTCTGTCCGGAAATGGGAAGGTGATCCGCACCCTCCCAGGCCCCCTTAGGAAGCTCCAGGTCCCTCCTGACTCCAGCGCCAACCACAGTGAGGAAGGCGCCTGCTCAGACACGCCTGGCTCCGCACTTCCAGCCTCAACATCCACTGGGTTTACTGGACTTAACCGGCTTTCACCGATTTTTTCTATTTGCTAAAAGGAACTAGAAGATATAAAATCTCGGAACCTCTATCCACCCAGTTTTCATCTGAGAAAAGCACAAATAACAGATTCTTTCAGTTTGCCTGTCTCCCTCACCAATGTGCTGTAAGAGGCTCCCTCCAGATGAGAACGTCACACATGCAGGGACCAGTCCTGTGCTGCAGACCCAGACAGCGGGAGGCCATGTGAGTTCCTCAGCAGCTGCAAATACCTGTTTCTTATTCCTTTTACCATTTTCTCGTATTCTCAAGGAAAACTGTCCCTACATTTCCTTTCCTTTTCTGCACCCTTCTAGGATGGATGTGGGTCACTTTTCCACCCTGAGCAGCCATCTGCGGGCCTCAGGGTTTGTGCCACTCTGGAATATCATTGGTGGACCTCCGTGTGGCTGATGAGGAGCTGAGGGCCACCAGTCTTGTCTTGGTGAAATCACAGAGCAAGTGACCAGCACATTCTCTGAGGCTCTGGAGTTGCTGTCACCCCCAGCAATCCTGTCCCTGTTTCCTTCAAAATTTCAAATCTTGACGGTATGAGCCAGGCCCAGTGGCTCATACCTGTAATCCCAGCATTTTGGGAGACTGAGGTGAGTGGATAACCTGAGGTCAAGAGTTCAAGACCAGTCTGGCCAACATGGCAAAACCCTGTCTCTACTCAAAATACAAAAATTAGCTGGGTGCGGTGGCATGCACCTGTAGTCCCAGCTACTCAGGAGGCTGAAGCAGGAGGATCGCTTGAACCCGGGAGGCAGAGGTTGCAGTGAGCCGAAATTATGCCACTGTACTCCAGCCTGTCTCTACTAAAAATACAAAAAAAAAAAAAAAAAAATTAGCCTGGCACGGTGGCGGGTGCCTATAGTCCCAGCTACTCGGGAGGCTGAAGCAGGAGAATGGCGTGAATCCAGGAGGCAGAGTTTGCAGTGAGCCACGATGGTGCCACTGCACCCCAGCCTGGGCGACAGAGTGAGACTTTGTCTTTAAAAAAAAAAAAGAGTGTAAATGTTGCATTCTTCTTTGTAACGTGTGCCCATGTGCCTTTTATGAAAAAGGTTGTTTTCTTCCTTTTCATCAGATACGCTGGATGCTCCAGGAACAACACGGGTCCTCCGTGTGACTTTACACTCCCGCAGCATGACCCTAAGCCCAGTGTGGGACCAGCGTGAACCCAGGTGGCCTCCAGAGGGGAGGCAGGAGCCGCCCTGACCGCCAAAGCCAGCGCAGTGGGGGGCTCTACAGGATGATGTGTTGAGTGGGCACAACTCCACAGAGGAGACGAACCGTGGTCCGCGCCAACAGCCTTTCCCAGGAAAGACCTGCCGGGACCTGCCGTCATCTCCTCCTCGGTAGGACCGCCCAGCCCAGGCACGGCCAACCCCCGGCCCGGCTTGAGTTGGCCTTGAGCTCCCTCCAAAGAGGAGACGCATACAGCGGTGCCCGCGGGCCCAGGGAGCAGGACTGAGAAGCTGGTTTTCCGCAGGTTCTTGTCGTCCAAGGCGAGGCCGGGCGGGGAAGAATGGGGCTGGAATGCTGGGAGAGAAGGGAGTGCGTGCTCAACATTGTCTGCATAAATGATTCAGGCTTTTTTAATGAAAGAATCTTATGTTTGGAACTGAAGTTGACATAAAAGCTCCCGAAGTGAGCCAGACGGTGGTGGCTTCTCCCCCACATCCACTCGGCAGGGGACGGGGTCTCCACGGGGAGCGGGTCCCCCCACGCGGACGCCGTGCCCTGCCTCCGCTGCGGAGCTCTGTGCTCACCGGGCAG
Organism: Piliocolobus tephrosceles; assembly: GCF_002776525.5. NCBI lineage: Eukaryota > Metazoa > Chordata > Mammalia > Primates > Cercopithecidae > Piliocolobus > Piliocolobus tephrosceles. Next base: position 146,821,131 of record NC_045441.1, read on the forward strand.
ATTCCGGCCGACACCGGCCCCCAGTTGTTGCAGTGAGACCCAGACCCAACCCCTGAACCCCAGGGATGGCGCCTCACTGAGTCCATCGGGTCCGCGAAGGGCACAGGGGCAGCCGTGAGTAGGTAAAATTCCCGTGAACTACGGAGGTTCCGCCGGCTTCGTCTTCTCCTTTGGAAAGCAGAGTCCTCCGGGGGCTGGGCTTCGCCTGAGCGCCCGCCCGTTAGTGCGGGGCAAGCTGTGGGCCTGCAGCCAGGGCTGGCTCCAATCGCTGGAAGCTCCGCCTCCCGGGGGAGATGAGCCCAGGTGGGGAGCGAACCGCGCTCCCTCACAAAGCTCTGAAATACAGGCGGCTTCAGAAAAGCCCGTGAGCACAGCGATTCACTCCGGTGAGACGGGACTGCGTGTCCCCAAAGGGCTGGCCACCGGCCTCCAAGTCTTCCTCCTCTTCTTTCTTCCTCCCAAGAGTCCAATTAAGAACTACCAGTTTAGAAATGACTTGGGTTCATTACGTGTGCATGATGTGACCTCACTAGGCCCAGCATGAGAGGGAGGCAGGCCTGGGAGCCCTCGCCCTTGCCCTGCTCCTGGGTCTGTGCAGGCGCCTGGCCGGCCTCCCCTGGAACTCGGGGCGGGGAGAGGTCGGCGTCAGGAAGGAGCTCGCGGGGCTTTCATGCGAGAGCACACAGCCTCAGAGCCCCCCGGCGTCGTTCTGAAAATGAAAGATGGAGATAGCCTGTGCTCCCGGGCCGGGCACCCAGGCGCCGGGGTGGGGATCCACTCCTCGAGCTCCTCGGAGCCCCAGCGGGTGCCACGGCCCGCCGGCTGAGCCCACGTCCCGGGACGAAGCCTGGGGCGCTCGCAGGAAGGGTCACGGATACTGCCTGGCTCCACGCTGGGCCACCAGCCTGCCCCTCAGGGCATCTCCTGAGGCTGCCACTGGGAAAGAACAAACTTGGGGATCCGAGATGGAGGGCAGCAGGACGCTCCCACATCCCCCACTGGTCACTTTTGGAAGCCATGAACTCGGCCCCAGGGCACTGGCCTGCGTGCTTTAACACCCAGCTCAAGTGCCTTCCCCAAGACAGGGCTGAGGTCTGGACAGGGAGTGGGGCTTGCAGGCCCACAGCCCCACGCATGGCTGGCGTGGCCACCCACGGAGTCTCACTCTGCAATGACTGAGAACGCAGGCCTGCCCGAGGCTCCACACGCCCTGCCCAGGCCCGGAGCACCTCTGCCCGGAGGCTCCCTGGGGCTCAGCCTAATGCTCCCAGGCACCTCCCAGGTGGTTTGACTTTTGCACCTCGGGAATTCTTTCAGCCTCTTCGTTTATTCATTTTACTTCCCCTTTACTTGCCGTGGCTTTATTTTCTTTTCAATGTCTAAGTTCTATTTCTCTCATAGGCGTCCTTAATGGGCTGGGACCCGACTTCCTGCTGAGTGTAATTACCTCGTCTTTAAGTGCCCTTTTCAGTTTTTAAATCCTGCTGCTGAAATCCAACACTGGGGGGGATGTCGCAAAGCTCTTTTAACTCCATCAGGCGGCTGTCGCGTTTTCCTTCAGGCTTTCCTTCACCCTCCACGGACATCTAGCCCTCATCCCATCTGTGACTGACCCACACTGCACATTCCAGAACTGGCATTTGTGACAGGACGCAGCTGCAAGGAGGCCTGTCCACCGGCCCCGACCGTGAGCACGGAGCCCTTGGAGAAGGGAGGCATCCACACCAGCTGCTGTGGCAGAACACCAGGGCAGGGCGCTGCAGCAGACACTCGCTTTGCACAGCTGTGGTTTGAGGCTGGAGGTTCAAGCTCAGGGCGCTGGCACGGCCGGGCTCTGGCGAGGGCCCTCTTCTCACTGCGGATGGCCACTGCCTTGCTGTGTCCTCCCATGGTGGGAAGGAGGAGGGCAGCTGGCTCCCCTGTGATGCTTACAGGGCTCTGGTCCCGCCTCAGGGCCTCTCTCGTGACCTCACCCAACCCTGATCACCTCTGGAAGGCCCTGCCTCCTAACCCATCGCATCAGGGTGGGGCTCTAACACAAGCATTTGGGGGCCCCAGCTCCTAACCTATCCCATCAGGGGTGGGGCTCTAACACCTGCATTTGGGGGCCCCAGCTGCTAAAACATTGCATCAGGGTGGGGCTCTAACACATGCATTTTGGGGGGCCCCAGCTCCTAACCCATCACATCAGGGGTGAGGCTCTAACACATGCATTTGGGGGGCCCCAGCTCCTAACCCATTGCATCAGGGTGGGGCTCTAACACATGCATTTGGGGGGCCCCAGCTCCTAACCCATCCCATCGGGGTGGGGTTCTAATGCATTCATTTAAGCCCCCCTACCACCTCCTAACCACACCCCATTGGGGGTGGGGCTCCAGCACATGCATTTGGGTCCCCCGCTCCTAACCCATCACATCGGGGTAGGGTTCTAACACATGCATTTGGGGGGCCCCAGCCCCTAACTCAGCCTGAGCAGATCAGTGAGAAAGGTGACCATACACTCTAGCAATACACACTGTTTTTTAAAAAATAATTTTTCTCTAGAGACAAGGTCTTACTCTGTAGCTCAGGCTGGAGTGCAGGCTGGAGTGCAGTGATGCAATCTCAGCTCACTGCAATCTCTTCCTCTCAGGTTCAAGAGATTTTCCTGCCTCAGCCTCCTGAGCTAGGATCACAGGCACCCACCACCATGCCCTGCTAATTTTTCTATAATTGGTAGATATGGGGTTTCACCATGTTGGCCAGGCTGGTCTCAAACTCCTGACCTCAAGCAATCTGCTCACCTCAGCCTCCCAAAGTTCTGGGATTACAGGCGTGAGACACCGTGCATAGCCCAATACTTTCATAATCAAAACAGTGTCTGTATACACTAACAACCAGTAAACACCACAAAACAGTGTCTACATACACTGACAACAACCAGGAAAGACCACAAGTTTTGTGCACTTGACATGTGCATTCTAGGGCTCCTGACACCCCAGAGAAACCCTACAAAGTGGACACCATCCTCCGTGTCTACACACTCAGGCTTCAAAGTCGACACCAGCCTTCCTGTCTACACACACAGGCTTGGGAATCTACATCATCTTTCCCATGTACACACACAGGTTTGAGAGTCTACACCACCCTTCCTGTCTACACCTGCAGGTTTGGGAGTCTACACTACCTTCCTGTATATATCCATTGACTTGGGAGTCTACACTACCTTCCTGTGTACACACACATGCTTAGGAGTCTACACCACCTTCCCCATGTACACACACAGGCTTGAGAATCTACACCACCCTTCCTATCTACACACATACAGGCCTGGGAGTCTACACTATCTTCCCCATATACATGAACAGGCTTTGGAGTCTACACCACATTCCCCATGTATATATACACAGGCTTGGGAGTCTACACCACACTCCCTGTCTACACCTGCAGGCTTGGGAAGCGACACTACCTTCCCCGTGTAAAAGCACAGGCTTGGGAGTCTCCACCAGCCTTCCCTTGTACACACATAGGCCTGGGAGTCTCGACCACCCTCCCTGTCTACACCCACAGACTTGGGCATCTACACCACCTTAACTGTGTACAGGCACAGGCTTGGGAGTCTACATTGCCTTCCCTGTGTACACACGCACAGGCTTGGGAGTTTCTACCACCCTCCTTGCGTGCACACACAGGCTTGGGAGTCTACACCACCCTTCCTATCTATACACAGACAGGCTTGGGAGTCTATACCACCCTTCCTGCATTTGGGGGGCCCCAGCTCCTAACGCACTGCATCGGGTAGGGGGGGCTCTAACACATGCATTTGGTGGGCTCCATCTCCTAACCCAGTGTACACACCTTCCTCGTGTACACACATAGGTTTGGGAGTCTACACCACCCTCCCTGTCTACACACACAGGCTTGGGAGTCTATACCACACTTCCTTGTAGTCTTGGGGGTCTACACCAATTTCGCTTGGGACAGGTTTGGGAGTCTACATTGCCTTCCCTGTCTACACACACACAAGCGTGGGAGTCTATACCACCTTCCTTATATACCCCATCTCTACTAAAAATACAAAAAATTAGCCAGATGTGGTAGCACATGCCTGTAGTCCCAGCTACTCAGGAGGCTGAGGCATAATTGCTTGAACCCGGGAGGCGGAGGTTGCAGTGAGCTGAGATCACGTCACTACACTCCAGCCTGGGCGATAGAGCAAGACTCCGTGTCAAACAACAACAACAACAGAAACCAAACCAGAGCGGGTCCTTGTGCCACTTTGTTTTCTGTCCTTGGTCCTGAAACCAGGAGACAACTGGTTGGTTGTTTAGGTCACTGATGATTCTTTAGCAGTACGGGAAAGAGGGAAATTGCTCAGGGAGGTGAAAAGTGCGTAAGAATTTTGATCAGTATCTGTGTATCTGCCATCTATCATCTGTCTCATATTGCTTTATCTGTGTTCTCTCTCTCTCTCCCGCCCATTATTTATTTTCTGAGGGTAGAGCCTTGAATACTGGGTTTTAAAGTTCTTGATTGTTCTCAGCTGGTTCTGGGCACAGAGGATTTAAGGAATATTTGAGATTTGAACAAAACTGAAAAAAGACCAACTCTGCTAGTCATGGCTCTGGCACCCCCCTTTTGGTGGAGGGAGAGTGGGATGTGGGGTTCTTCAGTCCATGCCTGTTGCTGGCCAAGCCCTTCCGAGACACAGTGGCCTGGGACTGCAGGATGTGGCTCCTCCTGACCCTGCACATGAGCCCAGCCCCTCCCTGGGCTGTGTCTGGAATGCCGCACACAGCCACCTCTGCCCCAAACAGCAGCCCTCTCTATGTGGTGGGGTTTACCCTCCTGCCAGGAGCACAGACAGCCTCCTCACCTCCCCAGCATCCTCCGAGAGGTTGAGCCCATCCTCACCCACAGCCTGGGGACACGTTTAATTTATCCAGCCCCTCCTCGGCTACCAACTCCCCTCACCGGAGATGCCTGCCTGGGCCCTGAATTCTGAGGCTGCCCACGGCAGGCCTGACACAGAGTCACACACCAGCTGCGCATTACAAAGAGCGTCACAGTGGAAGGAGGAGAGGAAAGCCTGTGAGAACAAACGGATCTCCGGTGTTCAGCAGGCTGATCTACTGCAAATCACCCCCGACGCAACCACCAACTCGGCCAGAGGAAATCACAAGTTTTCCGTCTTCATCAGCTCTTACGACTGCAAGATCCCACAGCTGCCTCTTGAGGGAGGTTGGGGCTTGTGCCTTAGGGGGCCAGGCAGGTCCTTCCACGAGAAGGCGGCACCAAGCCCAGCATCAAACAAAGCAGGTCCTTCTCCCTTCACAAGCAGCATCCACGGCTGACTGGTGCCCCTCGCCCCCACCGCTCTACCCTGCCTTCCTCGCTGAAGCCTCCCAACACTGATGCCACCCAGGGTGGGGCAGGAGCAGGAAGAGGCCCACACTGCCATGTCCCATCCCAACACCAAATCAGGGGCAGTCCTGCTGCCCTTTAATTCTCTCCCATTGTGCCTTTGGCAGAAGAATACATTTCCACTGTCCCCCAGACCCAGCCTCCCTCAGCTCCCATGGCAGGGTTAGGGGCACAAGCACTGCCCGTCAACCCTTCACAGAAGCTGGCAATGGAGTCAGGAACCTGAGCGGCAAAGGGAGCTCTTCCGCCACCAGGTGGCCAGTGTTGCTTCCCAGCGGGTTCCACCTGCTGCCTTGCAGGCCATCTACATGGGGCAGACCACGGGGCAGACTCCAGCAAGCTCAGGATGATGAAGACACATCCTGCCTTTGAGGACCCAGCTCACAGAGAATAAAATCTGTGAACAATAATCACAACACGGCACACGCAACCCATGCCCCAAAATAATTCTGCACTAGGTACAGAGCTGGCACCAGATGGCTTCCTCCTACAAAATCAAAACAGCCTTGGAATGTCCTTCTTTACTAGATCAACAGATGGTTGTCATAGATAGATGACTGACAGATAGATAGATACCCGATAGGATAGACTAGATGATAGACATAGATGCTGGATAAATAGCTGATAGACATTGTTAGATGTGATAGACTATATATGTTCTATTGATAGATAATGATAGAGGATACAGATGGGTGATTGATAGGTGGATATAAATGATTGATAGGTAGACAATTGACAGGTAAAGATAGATGAGATAGATACAGATGATTGATAGGTAAAGATAGATTAGATAGGCTGGGCATGGTGGCTCACGCCTGTAATCCCAGCATTTTGGGAGGCTGAGGCGGGCAGATCACCTGAGGTCAGGAGTTCAAGACCAGTCTGGGCAACAGACAGGTCTTGAGTAGAGACAGACAGGTCTTGAGTAGAGACAGACAGGTCTTGAGACCAGACAGTGTCTCAACTAAAAATACAAAAATTAGCTGGGTGTGGTGACGCACGCCTGTAATCCCAGCTACTCGGGGGACTGAGGCAGGAGAATCACTTGAACCAGGAGGCGAAATTTGCAGTGAGCCAAGATCACACCACTGCACTCCAGCCTGGGCGACAGAGCAAGACTCTGTTTCAAAAAAAAAAAAAAAAAGATAGATTAGAAAGATAAATGATATAAATAGATGTTTGATAGGTAAATGGAGATGATTCATAGGTAGATAGGTAGAGAACAGACAGAAGGAAACCTGGTCTCCTCCCCTCAGAGCACAGTGCAGATCCCATGCAGGTTAGACAGCTCCTGCGCAGTTCAGGCAGCTCCCGTGCAGTTCAGACAGCTCCCGCGCAATTCACGCAGCTCCCATGCAGGTTAGACAGCTCCCGCGCAGTTCACGCAGCTCCCATGCAGGTTAGACAGCTCCCATGCAGGTTAGACGGCTCCCGTGCAGTTCACACAGCTCCTGCACAGGTTAGACGTCTTTTCTGCCATCATGGGCTCTGATTCCCCAACCTGGTGCCATGGTCCACACAGTCGCTTCTTGGCCCTGCAGGTACAAGCCGGCCAGTCCACAAAGGTCACGGCCGCCGCTCCGCTCAACCCATGGCTGGCTGTGCTCGGGTGTGTTTCCTCACCTCTGTCTCACTGAATAGCTGAGAACAGGCCCCTCCTGGCCTACGCTTTCTCATCATGTAGCTGTATTTCTCTCACACCTTTAGAATCCACTGAGATTTCTAAAGCTCCTCCTCTAGTGAGCAACCTGAGATGTTTGTGCTCAAAGAAAGCAGCGTTTCCAGAGCCCCACAGCACCCAGAAGTGGGCTGGCTATTGCGGTCAGGAAGGAAGGGTGACTTGGAACCCTCACACTGACTGTGCATGGAAACCCCCGTGGTCTGCTCTCCTGGTGAGGCACCTCACGCTCTTCCCAGCAGCAGCTATTGGTTAATTTCATAGAATGCCTTTTAAATAATTATTTGTATTTTTATTTTGTTTTTAGAGACAGGGTCTCACTCTGTTGCCCAGGCTGGAGTGCAGTGGTATGATCATGGCTCACTGCAACCTTGAACTCCTTGGCTCAGGGGATCCTCCTGCCTCAGCCTCCCAAGGAGCTGAGACCACAGGCATGAGCCACCATACCCCACTAAATTTTTCATTGTTTTGGAGGGACGGGGTCTTGCTGTGTTGCCCAGCCTGGTCTCAAACTCCTGGCCTCAAGCAATCCTCCCACCTCAGCCTCCCAAAGTGCTGGGATTACAGGCCTGAGCCACTGCACCCAAGTCTTTTAAAATAATTCTTACATAACAGGTAACTTCAGTCCAGGCACAAATTTCTAAATTAGTAGACTCCGAATCTATTGTTGGATTGTCTCTAGCCTATGGCCATGTTCTCTTCTCTAGATCCTGAGGCCTCAGGGCACAGCTTTCCTTTGTAAACTGTCCCTGGGGTGCTGCCCCAGGTGGTGCTGAGCAGTGAACACTGCCCAGCTACCAGTTGGTACCAGGGACATGGGGGCTTGGCACCCACAGAGCCCAGTGGGGGCAGGGTACCTGCAGCCAGTATTTCCAGGCACCGAGAGGCCGGTATGTCCAAACAAATGGAGCCTGTGAAAATGCAGGTGCAGCAATGAGGGACCCAAAGGTGAGCAGGGAAGGAGTCTCCATAATTTGGCACAGAGAGGAGTAGTATTCTCCTCAGTATTCACCCCAAGCCAGGCAGGTTCTCACACCTTCTGGATACATCAATGCTAGACTGAAAAAAAAAAAAAAAGCAGTAATCTGGAGTCCTTCCTGTGGGGTACCACTCAGCTTCTCTGGACAGGAGGCTCTCACACTGCACACCAAGAGATGAGGTGCAGAAGACTGAGACCTCTCACCTCTTAGCACCTCCCCAGGTCTGACCAGGGGTTAATTACAACTGTATGTCATGTTTCCAATGAGGAGAAGCCAGATCACTGAGGTCTGCAGGCAGCAGGGAGGGGCCACGTTGGGGGTCCAGGGGCCCAGGGGGCTCTAAAACCCAGACCCGATGTGGCCCTGCCTGGCCCCGATCCCAACAGAGCAGAGGCCACAAAGTGATGGTTCTCCCAGAGCTGCCAGCAGGAATTCTTCCAGTGCTTGGAGGAGATTTTTCTCTCATGTTTTCTTTGTTCTTCATCATCCCATTTAAAAAGGAATAATAAGAAAAATATTTTGTATAAAAATGAATTTCTATTGCTCTCATTACACAATGTTTTCTTAAAGAGAAGCAAAAAAGAAGAAAATAAAATGCACTCACCACATCCTACTCATACTTCTCAACTGTAAGATTTTAACAATCCATATGAGGTCATACCGTGGGTACTTTTTTGATAGCTTTTTCCTTCTCAGAACGACACAGTTCCATCTTTCCAGGCCAATACCCGGCCCAGCAGAACTCCACCATGAGGCGCATCCACTTGCTCACCTGCCTCCCTTTTAACGAATATTCGTTCGCAGTGAAAAATAACGACGGTCCCATCACAGGGTGCAGAGGAGACAGGCTGTTTACTCAGTTGAGCAGTTCCTCTTTCTGAGATGTAACCACAGCAGGTGACCGTGGGGACACCTCACCCAGCCAGCTTTTCAGGGCCCCCTCTGGGGCTGCAATCACCTCTGCATCACCTTTTGGCCCCTTCCCCGCCACTCCCTCTCACAGAACTGATGTCAGTAAAGAATGGACACAGGCTGCCTCCCTCATGACTGGGGTCCTAGGTCCCAGGGACCCGGGAAGGCCTGGAGGAAAGAAGGTCATCTGAGAGGTCGGGCAATGTCAGAAAACAAAATCCTCTCAGCTGTTGTCTCCCCACTTACATATTTTTTATAGTGGTAAAAAATAGAATAAAATATACCATCTTAATCATTTCTAGATGTTCAGTTCAGTAGTGCTAACTATGCACATTGTTCTCCAGCAGATCCCCAGAACTTTCTCACCTTCCCAAACTGAAACTCTGTCCCGATTACACACTGACCCCTCTTTCCCCTGCCCCATTCCCTGGCACCCCCATTCCACTTTCTGTTCCTGCGAATTTGATGATTCTAACTACCTCATATCAAACAGCATTTGTCCTTTTAGGACGGGCTTCTTTCACTGGGCATAATGTATTCAAAGACCACCCATGGTGCGGCACGTTTAAGGCTGGGTAATAAGTCCACGGTGTGGATGGATGGACCACATCTTGCTCACCACTCATCTGTCAATGGACACTTGAGTGACTTCTAACTTTCGGTTATTGTGAATAATGCTGCTATGAACATGGATGTGCAAATATCTGTCCAGGTCCCTGCTTCTGGTTGTTTTAGGTATGTATGTACCCAGAAGTGGGCGTGTTTTAATGCTTACCTCATATGGTTTCTGATCATGTACACAGAGTAATAGGCAAATGTTTTGGCCAAGGTAGGGGACAAATGGGGGGGTTGCTTATTTTACATGAATTGCTGGATTGCTAGGTGAAAGTGGAACTGATATTCTTTGAGACCCTACTAAGCGTCGATGTTGCAGAGAACACGATGTGTAAGAACGGTGACCACTTGCGCTCTGCGCGCAGGACTGTGCTGGGACCATGTGATGGTTCCTCACTGTGTCCCCAGGCAGCCTTGCAAGGCAGGCGTGGCCATCGCCTCACCTTCAGCAGAAACCCACCATGAGCAGGGGCACACGGGCTGCACTTTTCATGAAGCCCTTTGAGAACTGACATCAACAATGTGAATGTTACTCCTTAAGTTAGAGCCAAAGATTATTTGGTTTGCCAAAAACACATGACTAGAACGCTGCATCCTGAACAGCTTTAAAAGAAGGCAGCTGTCCTAACCTGCATCCTCCCAGCAGGGTGCAGGTTAAAAAACCTAAAGCAATGCAGCTTCACCTCGAAGAGAAATCTTGTCCATATGTTGTGCCTTCATGTGTGATTGGGCATTGGTTGATTAATCTGATTTTTGTAGTCCATGCATGTCAATAAGGCTCATTCACATGTTAGAATGTGCACAGGGTCATGCCGTTAGCGTGGCAAGAAAGGCGGGGCCTGGGAATCGGGAGTCCTGTTTCTAACTTTAGTGAAGTCTTCCACCCTTGATCTTGATGAATACTTGATCAAGTCAATAAATATCAAAGATTCAGAAAGATTATGCAGATTGGGACATTAGATTACATAATTCTCATAGTTTCTTGAAGCCAGAATTTCCAGTGATTCTAGAAGTAATAACCCCAATAATTCTCATTACTACTTCAAGGTATTTTTGAAAATTACAATTTTATAACACCCATTGCTTTAGAAGTAAAATCTCCCCAGGTCTACGAGATAACCCCCCGCCTGGGAAAACTCCCCCGACAGCTCTTTGGGGGTGCGGGGCTCCTTCTGCAAAGCGGAAAATGCCGCTTCTGCAGGACATGGGTGACCTTGAGCAACTGCACGTTTTCTCACCAAATACAAGGAATTTTTCAAAGAAAAGACCAAATGGTGTTACACACCAGAAGGTTTGGGTGATATTTCATTTTTTATTTTGAAGCAAGTAGAAACTTTTTCTGATAATTCATCAGCTTCCACACTGACTCAGACCTTGATGCTCTAACTGTAGTCCCAGACTGGCAGCTTTGGCCTCCCCAGGGCTGGTCAGAAATGAAGAACATTGGGTCTAACATACCTCGGAAAGTGCACTTTGACATCTAACAATCCTGAATGACTCAAAAGCACAGCACAGGTCTATGCAAGGTCCCCGGGCAAGACAAGACACTTCTGACAGAGAAGATGGCCTGGGCCAACACCAGGACCAAACTCTCACTGGGGGGGACGGTGCCACCCTCCAGTCGCAGCAGCTCTCCCTACCTCCCATCCCCACTGCCCGTGGCCAACTGGAACACCACAATTTGGGTGGAGCATTGCAGCCCAGCAAGCGTGGTCCCCCAAGAGGAGGAACACTGAGAGGAAGCTCACTGACGGGTGAGACACTGCGCTGCAGACCTGCCTCTCTCTGGTGTGAACAGATTTGCAAAGGGGCCAACGAACACATGTCTTTTGAGATCTCGTGACCTCCAAGAGAAGTCTCTGTGTTAGGAAATGTCTTAGCTGGAACTGTAACAGAATGCCATAGGTCGGGTGGCCTGGAAACAACAGACATTGATTTCTCACAGCTCTGAAGGACGTGAAGTCGGAGAGCTGGGCACCGGGAGACTCGGCATTCCACGGTCCTGCTTCCTGGATGGTAGATGATGCCTTCTCACCACGGCCTCACTCCGCGAAGCGGGCGAGGAAGCTCTCTGAAGCTGCCTTATTAGTGAGCTGATGAGCACAAATCCCATCAGGAGCATCCACCCTCGAGACCTGGTCACCTTCCAAAGCCCCCACCTCCTAACACCAGCATGTCAGGAGCTAGGTTTCAACACATGCATTTGCGGGGACAAACACCCAGACCAGCACAGGAAGAGGGCAAACAGCCTTACTCCTCCATCTGCCCTTTCCGTGAAAAATATAATCATGGAATCAACTGCGGCAACAGCAGCAGAGGAAATGCAAATCAATGCAGTGAAACCCAGGGCCTGTCAGCATTAAGACACCCACTCCATCTTCCACAAATAAACCCAGTGTTATGTTAAAGTTTCCTATTATTAATAGTCCATTTAGCACTTGAAAGCAGCAAGGCTGATTGCGCGTGAAGCCCTGTGTGCTTGCTCGGGAGCCTGAAGGAGAGTGTGTTGAGTGACACGGCGTGAAGGCGAAGCTGTTGGATGACCACTGGCCTGAATCATACGTGAAGCCTTGCCGCGTCGGGATCAGTGACGCTCCCAGGGACACATGCCTCAACAGAATGGGACACGGCTCAACAATCTCACGTATGGACAATGTGAATTAACTAAACACCAAAGCCTTCATGATGCTGAGCGCGAGCCTTTAAAGACCAGAATGTGTCCCCATCCGTTCCAGCATTAGTGCATGGCAGAGGCCGAGAGCAGGGTGTTTCCCACGGCAAATGTTTCCTGGCCCAGGAAAACCTGCGTTGAGGGGGCAGGGTAGGGTCCTCCTGGTTTCAGAGAAATCAACCACGGCCACAGCCTCGTCCACATAAAGCCCCTCGAAGCCTTGCACAGGCAAAGAAGGCATCTGCCGGTGCGGTGCCACCGAAGAAGAGAGGTCCCACCTGAAACCTCACGGGCAGATTTGTTCTTTCTCTCAAGGCAGGACCTCAAGTTCACAGCTCGAGACCTTGTCCAGGGTCCTAAAGTGGCTTCTTGGAAAATATGAAATTGCTGACCGATCCCCAGCATCAACTTTGCCAACAGCCTTGTGCTTCTCGTTCAAAGCAAGAAGTACCCAAGTGGAACGCAGGTACAGCACGTCAGTGAGAACAAAAGCATCACAAAATGCACATCTTATTCCTGCAGCAGTTTGCAAGTTGGCCATGATGTCTCATAATCTGAAGTTTGGGTGAGGCGGTGCCAAAACCCAGCTGGTGCAAGCTAAAAAAAATGACCAAGCTATGAGGCCATGGAAATGCAACTTGATTACAACAAACACTTAGCGGAGCTAATCACACAGCATTCAGATGCTCCCAGCCCACTCTGATGGGGGTGCTGGATGAAGAATCCTGCAGCCCTCGCAGGGGACATCCGAGCATCCTTGTTAGCTCAGGGCACACCCTCTGCAGAGCCTCACAGGCATGTGGCATGGCAGCACATGAGCACAGGTGTGTGAGGGGAGAAGAGGGGGCCTTCCATTTAGGGGCACAGTCTCCCCTCCCTTCCCCTTATCCCTCAACTTGTGAAGAAACAAGTGAGGTCTTTGATGAGATGCCTGTTTTTTAGTGAACAGTCTTTTCTGTTTACAGGATCTGTGCATAGCATATATTTCTAAGATTGGGGTCATTCCTTACACCTGGATTTGTTCTCCAGTAAGTGATTAGAACTTGGGCTCTGATGCCACAGTGCCTGGGATGTCTACAAAACACACATCATTACAGCTCCTGCATCAGGGGGCTGCTGGGATGATTAAACAAAATGATACAAAGAAATGGCCAGGGCAGCACTTGCTTGCCGGGGGTACAGTGAGCTCTGGATCAGAGTTAACTGTTGCCGTACGTCTTGTTAATCACAGGTCTACAGACTGCCCAGTCTCCACAGGAAGACCCACCTCATTCTTTCCAACAGCTGCAGGATATTCTGTGGTGTGAATATGATAAATTTAACTAGCCTCTTGTTTACGAGAAATCAAGTTGTTTCAAACGAGTATTATTTTATGACAAAAAAGGCAGCAATGAACATGCTTATGCAAACATCTTTGCACATGTGTGCAAGTATGTTTGTAAGGAAAATTCCTAGAAGTGGGATTTGGGGGTAATAGAATTGTACATTTTGTGATGGATACAGCCAACCGACCTGTGAGCAGCTGAGCTGATTCCCACCTCCACCACCAGGACATGAGGCTGCCAGGCACCACCCCCCTCACCAACAAAAGCAAGGCCAGCTGTGCGGCTGCCATCCCAATGCTCCTGAAGCACGGCACCAACATGAAGCAGCACAGGGCTGGGCAGTTGCCAGGGAGCGAGGAGGCGGGTGCACGCCAGGCCCTGGCCTCAGCCCCCAAGCCCCCTGCCCCCAAGCCCCCTGCCCACCCTTCATGCCCCAGGAATACCTGGCTTGACTCCTCACCTTCCACTGCACCCTCCAGCTCCATCTAGACCCTTTCCCTCAGCATGGCAGCTTCACCCGCACGTGTTTATTTAAAGCACAAGCAAGGAATGCCAGTGGTAAGGCCAGAGGGCAGGCAGCTCAGCACAGCACACCACAGATCCCTTCTCAGCCCAGGAAATGGCTCTGTGGCCCACATCAGCCGGGAATATGAAGGGTCACAGACGCCCTGCTGGAAGCTAAAGAGAAATGTGTGCAAATCTAAGGAGAAATGTGCAAGGCCTGTGCCTTCCCTTTGGTGTGCGCCTGCTCTTTAATGAGAGTTGCATTCTCCTGAGGGAGACCCTGCGCAGGCCCTGTCCTACGTAACACCTTTACACAAACTCTAAAAAGTCATCCCAGCCATGCATGGGCCCAGGGTTGCTGCCACCTTTCAGAAAATTGTATTGTGGAGGGAGGCAAGGATGAAACAAACAAGGTGTGGGGGCTTCCGCTCTATCAAACTATGAGGTTCCCAGGAACATGACACAGTCCACACTGCACTGGATCTGAGTATCAGGATCCAGCTGTATTTGACTTTTAGAGCTGCAATCTATACAGGCATATTTGTGGCTACATAAACATAGATTATCAGAATGGACCTAAATATGCAGCTTTTAAATACAGCCACACCAAAGGGAATTTTGCAAATTACCTCTCATCCTGAGAGGTGAGACAGAGCCAGCTCTGGGCTGTGGCTGGTCATCTCAACCCCGGGTGCCACAGGCCATGTGTACACCACCTCTGCTGAGCACAAAGGTGGACGTGTCCCCAAAATAGCAACTTTACTCAGAATTCCAAACAGGGTCTCAGCTCAATGGTGAGAACTCTTAACTCGGACGGCAAACTTCCAGTCTGGGATCTGCAGGCCTCAACAACTGTCAAAGCACCGGAAAACCCCCAGGAAGAAACAGCGAGCAAAGGCACGGCACACGCCAAGGGGCCAGGAGTCGCCCCCTGTTACTTCATGACGCCAACTTACTTTCTACACACAAGACGCAGAAACCATCTCATGCAAGCCCCCCAGGAACCTTGGAGGCAGGCACTGTTCCCGTAGTTACTCGCACGTCTAGAGACTGTCCCACATCTCCACACACAGATCCGCCTATTGTCTCTGCCAGATGCAAGATATTCTGATGAGGAAACTGAGGCATAGAGCTTCTCAGGAACTTTCCGCAGGTCACCTGACACTAAGCCCACAACACTGTCCCCTAAATATTTAGGACACCTACATTTTCCTTTGTGTCAGCCATTTCTCTGCCTTTAAAAATCTCTCCCTGAGATTATGGATAATTTTGATAACTTTAAGGATCAATAAAATTACTCGTTTTATCCACTGATATCAGAAGTGGCCAAGCTTGGCCAGGCGCAGTGGCTCACGCCTATAATCTCAGCATTTTGGGAGGCCAAGGTGGGTGGATCACCTGAGGTTAGGAGTTCAAGACCAGCCTCACCAACATGGTGAAGCCCTGTCTTTACTAAAAAATACAAAAAACTAACCGGGCATGGGGGTACCTGTTATCCCAGGTACTCAGGAGACTGAGGCAGCAGAATTGCTTGAACCTAGAAGGTGAAAGTTGCTGTGAGCCGAGATCACGCCATTGCACTCCATCCTGGACAACAAGAGCAAAACTTTGTCTAAAAAAAAAAAAAAGAAGTGGCCAAGCTTTAGCTCCTGAGCAATTCCAGAGAGACTCAGCCATAGAGCTGACTGTAGCCTCCCGAGGACAAGCTTTGGCAAACGGGCCCCATGGAGGGCACTTGGCAGCCCTTGGCCAGGCATCCCACCACAAGCACCGCACAAAAGGTACTCTGCAGGTGACTGGGCATTTAAAGGGCTAAGGAGCCCTGGACAATTGAAACTGGAGTCCTTTCTGAATTTCTGAATTCCCTCCTTTAAAGGTTTCCAAAGTGAGTCTGCACCTCCATCCTGGATCTTGTTAGAGATGCTGTTTTTGCTGTTCCACCCTTCACAGGGTTTGGTAATAAAAGATAGTTAAAGTGGGTTTTTTTTGTTTTGTTTTGTTTGTTTGAGACAGAGTCTCACTATGTCGCCCAGGGTGGAGTGCAGTGACACAATCTCTGCTCACTGCAACCTCCACCTCCTGAGTTCAAGCAACTCTTCTGCCTTAGTCTCCCAAGTAGCTGGGATTACAGACAGCCACCACCACGCCCAGCAAATTTTTGTATTTTTAGTAGAGATGGTTTCACCATGTTGACCAGGCTGGTCTCAGACTCCTGACCTTGTGGATCCACCCACCTCGGCCTCCCAAAGTGCTGAGATTATAGGCATGAGCCACCATGCCCAGCAAAAAGACTATTAAAGTTTAAAAAATAAATAAAGAAATAAAAGTCTCCAAAGGAGGAAAGATTTTTCATTTTCTTCATCATTTTTTCTTAAGGGGAGGAAGGTAAGGATAACAGCTCCCTGTGCTTCTAATTTAAGTATCTACATTTTCACAAGTCCCTGTTAACGTAGCCGATCCTTAACAAAGGCTAGAACGTGGGAATGATCAAACATTAGAGGAAGCCCTGTTGCCCTCACGGGCCACCTGCCTGGCACACACCTGCGTGCCCTTCCCACATATTTATGGTGTTTATCCCAGTGTTCGCTGGGCTGGAGAACTGGCCATTCTGTCACTGTGACAAACAGGCCTGATGAGGCCAGCCATGCCTGCGATTGCATTTTCCACTCTCCAAACAGAATCTATTAGACATGATGCAATCAGAGTTTATTTTTAGGAAGGCTTTTCATTACAGTGACGTGAAATGTCAAGGCTGAGACCCGGCAGGATCTATGCAGACCTCCGGCTCCCCTCATTAAGTTCCTGCCACGTGCTGAGCCCAGGCTGGGCCCTGGACAACACAAGTAGGTCCCCAATTAACAGCCAAGTTAATTAACTGATTGGAAACACTGGGGAAAGCTGTCTTGGGCAGGGACATGGTCCTCAAGGAGCACGCAGGCTGAAGGTGTACAGGCATCGTGCAGAAAGGAGTACAGACAGCATGGTCAGGGGTTCTGCAAGGGGAGAGAATGTCAAGCCCAGTGAGCACTGGGGGCTGCACCTCCCCACACCTGATGAGGGGCAGAGAAAACCAAATGGGGCACCCCCATCTGACCTCATCCCACCCTTCCTTGCTGCCCAGGTGTGCAAGACGGGGCATGGGCCATCCCGACTCCAAGTCTGGCCTGGACACAGAAATGACCAGTGGGCTAAGGACAGTCAGAAGCTGATGCTGAGACTCTTTCCTTTATTAAAAACTATTTTGCCCAGGCGCAGTAGCTCACATCTGTAATCCCAACACTTTGGGAGGCTGAGGCAGGCAGATCGCTTGAGGTCAGGAGTTCAAGACCAGCCTGGCCAACATGGTGAAACCCTGTCTCTACTAAAAATATAAAAATTAGCTGAGTGTGGTGGTACATGCCTGTAGTCCCAGCTACTCAGGAGGCTGGGGCAGGAGAATCGCTTGAGCCTGGGAGGCAAAGGTTGCAGTGAGCCAAGATCATGCCACTGCACTCCAGCCTGGGCAAGAGTGAGACTCTGTCTAATAGTAATAATAATGTTTTAAATTGTATACCTGCAAACAGTACCTAGCTCAACTTCCTCATTTCAAGGATGGAGAAACTGAGATGTAGAGAAAGGAGATTCACACACAATATAGCGACACCAAACTTTTATATGTCACTCCCAGAGGTAGGAACATCACATGCTTCCTTCTGGAGTCCTTGGTTTGGAGAAGAAAAAAAAAAAAACCAGCTCTTGGACTAGATTTCCTTTTTTTGGAACTACTGAGGAAATCTGCGGGAAAAGAGGGTCTTCAACTACTGGGGCAAATCATATGACTGACTTGTATTACACAAAGCTGAGATTTATAACAAATACTCTAAACAAGTACTCCTGGAGCAAACAGCTTTCACCTACCACACTTTACAGAAATATTCTTTAAAACAGTGGTTTCTATTTTTTTCTATCTTTTTAATTTCACAGACTAATAATCTTTTTTAAAAAATTGGGGTAACCTATATGTAAAGTTGCCAAATCTTTGTAACTAAAAATGTTTAAATTAAAAAAAAAACAAAAACTTTCCTATCACACTTCTTTTAAAAATAACTAACATTTAAAAATATTCCTCCAGGCACAGGAGTTCACACCTGTAATCCCAACACTTCAGGAGGTCAAGGTGGGAGGAACACTTGAGCCCAGGAGTTTGAGGACAGTCTGGTCAACATAGTGAGACCCCATCTCTACAAAAAATACAAAAATTAAGGAGGTGCGAGGGAGTAGGCCTGTGGTCTCCGCTCTTGGGGAGGCTGAGACAGGAGAATCGCTGGAGCCCAGGCGTGGGAGGCTACAGTGAGCTGTGACCATTTGGCTGCACTCCAGCCTGGGCGACAGAGCAAGACTGTGTTTCAAAACACATATAACTAACTGTACATGTATGTATCTGAAATCTCAGGAATTTAGGTATTTTAAGGGGAATACATCTGACAGTAGGAATGCATCTCTGCAGCGTTTGCACAGGTTGGCTGGCGCTGGCCGTGCCCGTGGAGGCCCCTGGCCCAGGTAGGCCCCTGGGTCCCTGAGCGAACGCACCGGCTTTGAGTTGTAAACCAGGTAGTGTGGACTGAATTCCCAGAACTGGATCACCACTGAGCGACCTCGAAAAAGATCAGGCCTGGGCCTCACAGGACGAGGGCCAGACCCAGATGCTCCTGCCCGGGCTGAGGAGACTCCCAGAGACCCTCCCCGGGGCGTCACAGCGGAGGAAGCCGAGGAGTTCGCGCAAGCCAGGCTGTGGGGCCAAGGGGTCCCGTTCTCAGGGTCCTGCTCTCAGGGTCCTGCTGGGCCCCTCACCAGGAAGAGGGGACGGGGAGGCAGCAGCTCTCAGCGGCCTCGTGGGCGCCACTGACAGGAGCGCAGGGCACAAGGCTGCCAAGAAAGAACTGGGGGCGCAAGGACGCCTGACAGGAACGCATGGCGCGAGGCCGCCTGACAGGAATGCAGGGCGCGAGGCCGCCTGACTGACAGGAACGCGGGGCGCGAGGCCGCC
>NC_045441.1:146840254-146846958 GCF_002776525.5 Piliocolobus tephrosceles
CGCCTGACTGACAGGAACGCGGGGCGCGAGGCCGCCTGACTGACAGGGGCGCTGGGCGGCGCTCTCCCGCCCTCCCTCAGCCCCACGCCCTGGCCAGCCGGTGCGGCTCCAGGCAGGGGAGCCCCGAGCCCACGCGCCGAGGCCGCCAGGCCTTTCCTCCCTCGCGTTCCCTCCAGCGCGTCCTCCACCCGTTTCCCCCAGGCAGGGGGAAGCCCCGAGAAGCCGCCTCCGGGCTCCCTCAGAGCCGCCGCGCCGGGCTGAGGCCGGGCCCCAGGCTCTAGGCGGAGCCGACTCCAACCCCCGCGGGCGACCGGGCAGCCAGGCAGGGAGCGCGCAGCCAGAGCCCGCCGTTCCGGGCTCCGTGTCCTCCTGGAGGCCGCTCCTTGGCCTGCGGCCCTAAGTCCTCGCCCTGAGCAGCGCGCCCGGGTGTAAGGGACGCCCTCAGAGGCCTCCACCCCACACTCCACCGCGCTCTGCCAACCGGGACCAGGTGTTTTGCTGAATAGATAAATTAATACATAATAAAAGCGGCGTCCAACCAGATCAGGCCAGAACCGAGCGCCCTCGAGCACCCTCTCCCACCATCGTCCTCACAGGCGGAGTCTGCACCAGGAGAAAGCGGCTTCGGCAGCTCCGACCCCTCAACTGACGCGTCTGCACGTGGTGGGTCCGGACCCCCGGCCGGCTCTGCCACTGAAGACTCTCCCTGTGCCCTCCGTGCCCCCGAGGGGCCGGCTAGCCCGCTCTCCCACCCCGGCTCCTTGATACGAAATGTTACCTGGCTCGCGGTGGAATGTTTCCGCTGTAACGTGTACACTGGCTACGCACACGGCCGGAAACGGTTCGCAACACCGAGAGCCCGCCGAGGGGCTGGAGCCTGGGAGCCACCGTCTCCCACCACGGACTGACCAGGAAGCACCAAGGAGAACCGCCTCCTCAGGAACTCCGTGGAGCTCATGGCTTCTGTGACTGAGACTCAAAGCATCCATCAAAGCCTGACATCGTGGAAAGACACAAACGTGCGTGGACCTGGTTATCTTTGGCCTTCCACCGCTCAGAAGCCCACCCCTGCAGAGCAAAGCCCGGGGCCCGGATGGCAAAGGCACACACAGGAGCCTTCCCAGCAGCCGCCGCCGTGCCTGACGCACTGGCTGGAGCCGCACCCAACACTCCACCTGGAGCCTCTTCAATTTTTAATCCATTCTGTTTTATCTCATTTTATTTATTTCCAAGCCCTGTCGCAGGGCTTGGAATTTTTTTTGGTTTTGTTTTTGCTTTTTTCTTTTTTAATTATGCCGTTTGTTGGCACACTTGATGAAAAGCATCCATTTCTGGCCGGCACAGTGGCTCAGGCCTGTAATCCCAGCACTTTGGAAGGCTGAGGTGAGTGGATCACCTGAGGTAAGGAGTTCGAGACCAGCCTGGCGAAACCCCATCTCTACTTAAAAAATACAAAAATTAGCCAAGTGTGGTGGTGGGCACCTGTAATCCCAGCTACTTGGGAGGCTGAGGCAGGAGAATCGCTTGAACCTAGAAGGCAGAGGTTGCAGTGAGCCCAGATCACACCACTGCACTCCAGCCTGGGTAACAGAGTGAGACTCCAACTGGAAAAAAAAAAAGCACCTAATTCTTAAGGATCCAAAAAGATAAGAGCCAATTTCATTGCTGCTGTTTCCATTTCTTGGCAAAAATTAGGAAACACAACAAAATAAATATCCATGGAATAAAAATGGTGCATTTATTCACCAAAGTCTTATCACACATGGAGATGAATAAGAATCTCCCAAGCCAAGAACAGTATATACAACATGGAAAATTCTCTAGAGTTAATAAGCAAATTAACCTAATGAAATTCTACTATAAGACAAGCACTAGGAATGCACTGCAAAGAGAAAAGTCCTAGTGAGCTTCTGGAGGCACAGAAGGTTCTAAAAGGCAGGAAAGGTTCTAGAAGGCAGAAAAGGTTCAGGAGCTTCGGGAAAGCAGAGAAGGTTCTGGAGGGCAGGGACTCTGTCTTGCTCGTGCTTGCAAGTCCAACAACTAGCACATAGTAGGTATTCAGTACAATGTTCTGAAAAGAGGTTTCTCTGTCTGGCTAATTGTCTGGTTGGGTGGAAACCTGATCCTCTTTATTCACAGTGAGATAGAGGAACCTGAAAAGGATAAACATATGAATTCCCCTCAAAATGTTGTTTAGTTTGGTACTGGGTAGTGATGTGAACAACTGTGGGGTTAACTTGAGGCTCTAGTTATGCTACCTCCTCCAGAGAAGATCCACTTTGCCCCATCTGGCGGCTGAGGATTCCAGCAGCCCTGACAGCCCTGACCCACCAGGGCACTGAGCCAGCTCTGTGCCCACGAAGACAGCTGTCTGCTGAACCCTTTCTGGGTGCAGCCTGCTGGGTCCTAACTTAAGTCTCTGAGGTATACCAGGGACCCCTGACCAATAGCTCTCCGAGGCTCCTGATCAGGACCAGCTAACACCCTGGAAAACAGTTACCCTAAGTGCCACATCCCTGCCCTTCTCCTGGGTCTCTGCCCTCTGACTCATCACTGTGATCCTTCATATATTTCATACATTTTGTCCAGATCTGTTCTCAGTGCCAGGGTCATTGACTCCCTTTGTCCACCACTACTGGACACAGCACTCAGAGATCTTTGCCACTGAAATTGCTTTACGCTTTGTTCTTCAGTGGAAAATGATTAAGCTGATATAGGAACAGCAGTTTCTAAAGAAAGATGAGACCATAGTACATATTATCAGCCCACTGATTTTGCCAGTATAGTAAGCTTGCAAGTATGAGTTTACACTTTCTGAATGATTTACATTTTATTCCAACTAAATAAATAAATCTCACTCCATGACACTTTCTAAGCTGAAGAATAGTTGTTAATTCATTTTGAAATGTTCTTAGACTAAGAATCTAAATTTAAAAGAGTAATTAGCATGATGCATGATGAATGGACAAGAGTCTTCTGAGGCACACAGTAATGTATTTTCTTCCTTCATTTTACTTTTATAAAAATACTTAATGGGAATTAATGATCATCCTCTGGTACAGATGCCTCATCTGAACATCAACATTTCTTTGTATGTCACTGACACTTTATACCCAGCTAAACAACTCAAGATGTTCAGAGAAATGGAGGGGGGGATGGGAAAGGGAATCTGCTTCCTAGAAATGCAGAAAACATCAACTTTGGATGCTGAGGAGGCCAGAATAGAGTTTTAGATAAAGTTAAGCAATTTTCAGAAAAAGATTATGTTACTTGTGAAAAGTCATTCGTTGGTACCAATTTTAAAAATAAAGAGTGAGCATAGGGATCTTCAGTCCAATCCTAGAGTAACAGAGCTAGAAGTGGTCTGGAGAAATGACCACTTCTCCTTTCTGACTGCCAGTGCTCACCACAGCTTCATGCCTCTGGGGTTCTTTCCTTGAAGACCAGCCAACCAAGAGCTCGGGTCTCTGTCCAGGAAGTTGTCAACAGCAAGTCACTCCCCGTGCCTGGGTCTGAATGTCCTTATGTAGAAGTTACTTATGAATCGATGAAACTGGACCAGGGACTCTTCCAGCTCTGAGAGTCTGTAACTGATATATTCATTTATTCAGCAAAAATTACTGAACATATATATTGAGATATGCCCACCCTTAGATGTTCCTGAATATTAAGCTTGACATATGGGCTAATGCTGGAGCCCCACGAAACCCCACAGGCAAATGGCCTTTTGGGGTCTGGTGCCAGAAGAGTGGGCCCCCTTGTGCCATTCTCAAACTATGCTGCAGTTTCCATGGGCCTGTGAAGAGATTTATGGATTAGGTGACCCACTTTAACTAAACGTAATCCAGAGATTTGAAAAGATTCTTAGAAAGGAATTGTGGATTGTTAATAACATAAATACAAGAAAATCTGTACTTCCAATGGGAGCTCTTCTTTAGACATGTTTTGAAGTGGAAAGCCCCACAATTAGACCCACAAGAAGGCAACCAGAAAGATTAAAAATCATCCTTCGGACTGTCTCAATTATAGATTTATGCATATTTTCAGTAGTGATGAGCACTATCCTCAACACATATTGTGCATCGAGACAGCAAATAACCATAGATTGAAGCTCTCCAGATTAAATACATTTAACAACTAAGTATCTAAAATGTTACTAATCACATTAATAAAAATTTTAGTGAATGCAAAGTTTTTGTATCTTCAGCAAAATATTTTAATCATTAGTGATGTTTAACTTCTCATTCTCTTAAATTTGTGTTGAATTTTTTATAATAAACATACAATGAGTTCAGTAGAGCACATATATAACTTATAAGTAAGAATATGTATCTGGTAAATAAATGCACATTTCTGTTGGTGACACCATCAGACACTGAGACACCACTTGGTGAGCCTTAGAGAGGAGGGGCCGCAAGGGGGATGAGGCAGAAGCCTCCTGCCAGTGAGGGCCCAAGAGCCCTGCCCAGGGCTTGGGCTTTGTTCCTAAGGTTATGTGAGGGGCAGCTCCGGCAGAAGAGTGATAGGATCAGATTTCCAGCTGTGGCAGTTACTCTAGCCAGAACTGGAAGGTGGCATGGAAGGGGCCAATACTTCTTTCTTTCTTTTAAAGTTTGTTCTGCCATAATTTAAGCCAAATTCTTCCTCTCCTACATGTGAGGACCGCATGCCCGGCAGCTTCCTCCACATGCATCAGGCTGCTGGATGGGCCTCGCTGGCACACTGGGTGGGTGGCTCCATGGAGTATCCTGTCTACTGCAGGATGTCAAACAGCGTCGCTGTCTGCCATCCACCTAGTCCAAGCAGCAGAGGCACCAGGTGAGAGCCACTGATTTACACAGCAGAAGTGGCTACCACCAGACTACTCATCCTCTTCTCCTTCAGGCTGCAAACTAAAACAGACTTCCATCCTTTCTTCAAAGGACATATTTTTCTTCCCTTTTGTCATTTATTTTACACAGGAAAGTAGCATCTTTTAATAGTCTAGAAGAACTATTTCAACATTTGGAACATGCTAACAATATACTCACACATGGTAGAATCTTTCAAAATGAGGCTTTGATTTTGGAGTTAGTACTCATTTTATCTACAATCTTTGTCAAACATGTTATCTTATGTGAAATCACCTGTAACAATCTGGGACATTCTTTTTTTTCATAGTGCTTGACTTTAAACTTACCCTGAATATCTCACGTTCTTTCAGAGCGCTATGAAAAAATTAAATCATTAAACAAATGTTACATATTATTTAAAAGTACCAATAAACCAAACGTGTCACTTTTTAACATTTACTATTGACTGATATCGTCAATAATGTAGTTGGCTAGCCCCATAAGATGGGTTTTACTTTTTATCACTGCTCACTGTAGCCTCAAACTCCTGGACTCAAGTGATCCTCCTTCTCAGCCTCCCGAGTAAGTGAGACCACAGGCATGTGCCACCAGGCCCAGCTAATTTTTTACATTTTTTTGTAGAGACAGAGTCTCACTGTGTTGCCCATGCTGGTCTCAAACTCCTGGCCTCAATTGATCCTCCCGCCTCAGCCTCCCAAAGTGCTTGGTTTACAGGCATGAGCCAATGTACCCAGCCAGGTTTTACATCTATATTTCACCCCCTCAGAACCTGTAGAGGATACAAGAGGCATATCTACATAAGTATCCAAATTTTCGCACAATTGCACCCTTTTATTTTCTCAGAAGGGCACTAAATCAACACATCTCTTGAGAACTACATCTTACTTCCCAAAGAGACAAAATAGATATAACCAATAATAATTTCAGTATTACTAGAAATTGTAATAAAAATTTAAAAACAAGTAGATTGTTTTATAGAAAACTAAACCAAGAATCTAATCTTTATTTTTAAAAATATTTTCCACTTAAAAATGTTTCATTTTCAAGTGATCAAAATGCTTCCTTCTTCTTAAGCTCACAGCAATGAAAAACTCATACAAAAAATGTTCTCTGAGTTGGCAACATCCCCATTCCATGTGCTGTCAATACTTTTCCCGCTGGAAGAGCCTGCCTCTTACCCCAAACAAGCAGCAAGCAGGAACTCCCAGGCCTGGGTGAGGTGTGTCCCCTGGTGTGGTCACTCAGACAGAGCTGTGTGTCTGCAAACACACCAAGTCACTCACAGCCAGGCACTGCCAGCCCAGGCTGCCTGCACAGCGACCCTGCCAGGCTCATGCAGAAGAAGCCGTTTTCAGGCCACACTGGTTCTGCAAGAACGGACATCTCTGTAAAGTTCTGCTTCTGAAGTCACAGTTTCTCTATTCCACACAACTCTGCCTTAAAGTGTTTTTAAAGCACATTCCAGGCACAAATGTGAGCTAGAAAAAGGGCTAAAAACATGAGGGGCCCTCTTGGGACAAGCCCCAGAGCCCACAGCCTGCACCACCAGGGCTTTCCATGGGACACAGGGGCTGCTAAAGAGCCTCCCACCAGCACCTCTGCCTACCTTTCCCACAGAGGCCTCTGGGGAGTAACATGCTGCTGATCTGAGTGAACATAAGGAACAGAACACACCACAGAGGTCCCACAGCAGCACAGCATGGGGAGCCATGGCTGACAGCCAGTGGTCAAGACAGAGGTTCTGGAGCAAGATGGAAATGCACAGGGTATCTGGCTCCCCACCCTGCCCTATGCCACAAACAGCATGGGGCCTGCACAACACCGAGGGCTCCCAACCCTCCCAAACACCAC
>NC_045441.1:146846968-146847161 GCF_002776525.5 Piliocolobus tephrosceles
ACCGAGGGCTCCCAACCCTCCCAAACACCACAGACAATATGGGGCCTACACAACACCGAGGGCTCCCAACCCTGCCTGATGCCACAAACAGCATGGGGCCTGCACAATACCAAGGGCTCCCAACCCTCCCAAACGCCACAAACAACATGGGGCCTGCACAACACCGAGGGCTCCCAACCCTCCCAAACACCAC
>NC_045441.1:146847171-146857344 GCF_002776525.5 Piliocolobus tephrosceles
GCCTGATGCCACAAACAGCATGGGGCCTGCACAACACCGAGGGCTCCTAAGAAAGTCCAAACAGCAAAGTGAGCACTCACCTTGTCTTCATTTCCTCTAAGAGGAAGACTGTTGTAACCTGATAAAACAGACAGATAAAGGATAGGACGTGACCAGAGGAATGGGGTCCACCAGAGCAACCGATCCCCAAGTATGGGATGTGATGACAGGGACAGGGCCCATCCAGAGCCCACAGGTCTCCCCTTGGGAATCTGACACAACCCTAAGTGGATGGAGTAAGGGAAAGGGCCCTGTGCAAACTCTGAAGACTGCACTGGGTCCTAACATAGACCCTGCACTGCCCAGCTGCCTCCCTCTCCCCTTGCCATCCCCACAGACCAGGAAGATGAGCACAGCAAAACTGCCCACCCTTACCCTGCAGGCCAGAGGGCAAAGCAAGCCAGCCAGATACTCACCTCACTTCAGAAGAGCAAACGGAACAACATCCACCCAGCAAGCTCATTTACAAGACCAAAATTCCAGCACTTAAAAGCAGTGCAACCTAGACAGGCCAAGTATACTAAAAAGAGTGCTCTGAATTTTGCATTTATCAAATATTACATAAGAAAACATTTTAAAAGAAAGTTTTTAGCATATCTTAGAAAAGGGTAGGTACTATCTCTTTTTATTATACTTTCTACTCAAACTTGTAAGAAATTTGTATGAATATTATTTAAGTCACCTTTTTTTTTTTTAGATTCCAGGGCCTGGACATAGTGGCTCATGCCTATAATCTCAGCACTTTGGGAGGACAAGGAAGGAGGATCACTTGAGTCCAGGAGTTTAAGCCAGGCATGGTGGCATATACCTGTAGTATCAGCTACTCAGGAGGCTGAGTAGGGAGGAATACTTGAGCCCAGGAGTTTGGGGCTACAGTGAACTATGGCTATGCCACTGCACTCCAGTCTGGGCTACTGGGTCTACTGGAGTAGACCCTGTCTCTGTAAAAAAAAAAAGAAAAAAAAAAAAAAAAAAAAATTAAAATAAAAAAATTTAAAAAAATAAAATAACAATAATAAAAAAATCATAGATTCAAAGGGTACATGTATGTGCAGGTTTGTTACGTGGGTGTATTGAGTGATGCCAACTGTTCGGTTTATAATGATCCTGTCACCCAAATGAGGATACAGTACTTGATAAGTAGTTTTTGGACCCTTGGCTCCTTCCTCCCTCCCCTGTTTAGGCATTCCCAGTGTCTACTATTCCCTTAAGTCCCATTCCTTGTTGTTGTTGTTGTTGTTGTTGCTGTTGTTATTGTTGTTGTTGTTGTTAAGACAGAGTCTCCCTCTGTCGCCCAGGCTGGAGTGCACTGGCTCAATCTCATTTTACTGCATCCTCCATCTTCCAGGTTCAAGTGATTCTCCTGCCTCAGCCTCCCAAGTAGCTGGGATTACAGGCACCTGCCACTACATCCAGCTAATTTTTGTATTTTTAGTAGAGACGGAGTTTTGCCATGTTGGCCAGGCTGGTCTTGAACTCCTGACTTCAGATGATCTGCCTGCCTCAGCCTCCCAAAGTGCTGGGATTACAGGCATGAGTCACTATGCCTGGCCAAGTCTCATTTCTTTTACTCAAGGGCTTTACAGTCACCAAAGGGATGATGTGAAATAAACTCCAAAGGGCTCTCACCATTAGTTACTCTCATCATCACAACAAAATCAGGCCTCATCCTCATTGATGTGACCTGTTTGGATACGCCTATTAAGAAATATAAATGATATTACTCTTTAAAAGATAATGGCAATGCTTTTGCAATAATCTCTATTGTCAGTTCACCTGAGACTTGGATTTTCTAAAGTAATATTGTTTCTAACAATAACAACATTCCATCCTGTCAGCCACCACCTCCAACATTAACTGTAGAAACCTGGAGCATCCAAAAATAACAACCACTAGGACTTATCAGAAACTCTGTGGTTACCACAGACTCTCCCACTCATCTCAGCTAATCCTCTCAAAAACATGAAGAATCAGATATTTTGCTCAAGTTATAAATCCAGAGAGATTATAGGTGAAGTCCTTCTATTTCTCTTGACTTCTAATATGAGTGCAAGTGCAAACTGTAAAGATTATCTGATTGGAAAGATAAAGTGACCTCTCAATCTGTCAACACACTGCATGGAAGCAGTACTGTCATTTAATTTGTGCTCTTGAAACATATCCACATATTCCCTGCCATATTTGCAGAAATCACCTGCAGTTTCTCACTCTGCTAGAATCCTCTCTCCATTTCAGTGAAAAAGCCCGATTTCTGTTACCTTAACTGATCATAATTTCATGTTGGCTATTTCATAGAATCAAGGACCATAACAGCATAACAAAGTAGGCATATAGATGCCACAAGGCTTCCACCACAAGAATGGGTGCCGCTCCATAGGAACTGATGGCTGTGCCTTCTACAGCAGCTCTAACCACAGCTGTATCTCAGCACACAACACTCAAATCAGATGGAAGTCCAATGATCTCAACCTTGGCCTGTTTTCAGGCAAAGCAGAGCAAGAGATTCAAGAACTCTTGGTAAAAGAGATGTCCTTTGAGGGACAAAATGGACCTGAGGTGGGAAGTCATCAGACAGCAGTTCCTGCCGCTGCTTCACCCACGTTCCATCCCCTGCCTCAGGCTAAGAAATGGAGCTTGCGCTGGTGTGCGCAGTCCGCAAGAAGAGTGGCTGTTTCAGAGAATGTACACATTGCGGGGTCAGCCTCAAATTGTACCACAGATTAACTTCTGCTTTGAGCTGGATTAAAATCACGGCCTCTGACTGCCAATTTTATTAGCAGCTCCATCCATTTACAAGTTGAATGTATTTCACATTTGGAATCAGAATCCACTTGCACAATTAATATGAAGTCCTTTCCTTCAGAAACCAGGTCAGCCTTCCTTCTGAAAATTCCTTCCACCAAACCATTCCAAACACGTCCTTTGTGCTGTATACCGAACACTGCATCAGAAGCCTTTTCCAAATGAGCTTTCAGAACCACGTGGCGACAGCACGCCCACCTCACATGATAGAAATTTCTACTCTTTCCTTCCACCAGCATAGTTCAGAAAAGAATAGGGAGTCCCTGAACCACCCCCCTGCCTGCTTGCCACTCTAAACATCAAACCTAAACAGAACCTATTCTTAAATAAATGTTCTTAGGAAAGTAATCCCTCTCTCATCCCTTATTCTGAAGTGGGTTTTTGTTATGACAAGTGTGAGATGAGAGCTCGCTTCTTTGGTGTTTGTGTCACCACACTTTTAAAAACCTGACGGAAGCCCAGAAAGCATTCTGAACATAAACTTCTTATGGACGTATCAAGTAGTGAACCCTACGGGCGGTATTTTCATTCCCTGCCATTATGGGAAGGCCAAAAGTCTCCAAAAGTAAGTCGTCCGTTTCCAAACATCAAAATTCCCTCAGAGAGGCACACCAAATATTTGAATCTGACACCCAAAACCAAACCCAACTCAGAAAATCAATCCCCTGCTGGTGCCAAAGAGCACTTTAAAATCTCCACAGCCTAAGGTTGAGAAACTCCTCAGACAAAGGCAGTTTGACAAGTGAAATGGTCCCCACTCCTATAAGAACGAGACAGATGTCCTTGTTCTGTGCAGCCAGAGAGACGTGTTCTGACAGTACGTAGAATCTTCAGCCCATCCTGGGATGACCACTGGGAGAGAAAGGAGGCTCCAGAGACCTAGGATCCCATCCCAGGACTACCCACCTGGTGTCCTGTGGTACATTCCTCAACCACTCCAAGCCTCAGTCTTTCTATCTGTAAATTGAGGACAGAAATATCTATATGGGTTATTCTGGGGAATACATGTCAGTGCACATGGAAGGCTCAGGGGTTCAAGATTTGGGGGTACCCAGAGTTACAGGGATGGGAGAGGCTGTCACTGTGAAGGGAGCACACTGGGAAGTTTTGGGGGTGATGGAATGATCAGTACCCTGACAGAGGAGGTGGCCACCTGAATCTATATGTAACACAGTACACCAAAAAAGGAAAGTCCATTTTACTTTATGATAAGTTAAAATTAAATTTTTTTAGAAAAGCTCCAGAATCGGTTTTGTAACTATTAGTTCATCCCCTGCCACCTGCCATGGCCTCGAATGACTCTCACCAGAGACAGTCCTAGTCCTGGCACTACCCAGGAACGTCCTTGGTTTTCCGAATCCCAGTTAGAACTACTGGAGGGAACAGACGAAAACAAAGGAAGTGAAATGCCCTCTTACCACCTCCAGAGATGAGAGTTCACACTGAGTAACTGTCACCAAACACTCATCATCTCTCGTTTCTTTATGTTGCACACACAGAAGCCATTCAAGACAAATGCAGCTCGGTAGTCTGAGGTCCAGTTTTCCAGTCGCCTGCAAGAGTCACCCACTTACCAGCCTCGTGAGGCAGAGTGACAAACAAAAAAGGTATTTAAAATGTGCAGAAGCAGGTGTTTCCAAGGGA
Source organism: Piliocolobus tephrosceles (assembly GCF_002776525.5). Classification (NCBI taxonomy): domain Eukaryota; kingdom Metazoa; phylum Chordata; class Mammalia; order Primates; family Cercopithecidae; genus Piliocolobus; species Piliocolobus tephrosceles. The sequence goes on from NC_045441.1 coordinate 146,851,657, forward strand.
GCCTCACCCATTTTTACTTCCTGTTCTAGGTATTTAAATAGTGACTGTGGCAGAGTTCTTAGAGATAACAGGAATTAAAAGAAAAAAATGCCCTTCTTTCAACACACTCTGTTTCCACAGTTTCCAAGCAGTGAAAAAGTGGATTGACTGTTTTCTGCTTCTCAGGTTTTCTGGCCTTCTATCAACTACGATTAAAAAACAAGTCCAGCTGGGTCTACATTTATGAAGGTCAACTTAAACTAATGTGGAAAGTGCTGCCAGGTGCTTTTATGTGGTGTGGAGGGTTATCTGCCATGAATGTAGCTGTTTGCTTTCTCTGAGAAGTGGAACATCGTGTCAGGAAAGATAAGAGAGGTTCTTAGTCAGCCGAGGCTCATCTGGCCTTCGTCTCTTGGGATTCGGCTGGATGAAAACCCTTTCTGCCATTTCTTAAGCTTTTTCTTCACCTCTCCACGCACAAAGAATCCTTAAACCTGGTCGTGCACAATGGCTATGCATGTAATCCCAGCACTTTGAGAGGCCGAGGCAGGAGGATCACTTGAGGTCAGGAGTTCAAGACCAGCCTGGGCAACACAGCGAGACCCCCCCCCATCTCTTAAAAAAAAATCATTTTTTAATTTTTTTGCCCATTTTTTAGTTATTATATTTATTCGTGAACCCAAACTAAGACAAAACTTTTTTTTAATTAGCCTGGTGCAGAGGTGTGTACCTGTAGTCCCAGCTACTCAGGAGGCTAAGACGGGTGGATTGCTTGAGCGCAGGAATTCCAGGCTGCAGTGAGCCATGATTGCACCATTGTACTCCAGCCTGGGTGACAAAGTGAGACTCCATCTTAAAAAAAAAAAGTCCTAAAACTAGTAATATTTGTACATACCCAGGCATATCTTAAGGAATCTGTCACCCAGTGCCAGGGAGCTATTATTAGTTTGGGCCACATTTGGCTGCAAACACTTTTTCATAAGGAATTTGAAATTCTAAAGTAACCCTCCAAGAGGCAGTGGTCATGGCTCACCCACAAAGCCAGGTGCATTGAGTGGAACTTTCTTTTTTTTGTTTGTTTGTTTGTTTGTTTTTCGTTTTTTTGGGTTTTTTTTTTTTTGAGACGGAGTCTTGCTCTGTCGCCCAGGCTGGAGTGCAGTGGCGCGATCTCGGCTCACTGCAAGCTCCGCCTCCCGGGTTCCCACCATTCTCCTGCCTCAGCCTCCCCAGTAGCTGGGACTACAGGCGCCCGCCACCTCGCCTGGCTAATTTTTTGTATTTTTAGTAGAGACAGGGTTTCACCGTGTTAGCCAGGGTTTCACCGTGTTAGCCAGGATGGTCTCGATCTCCTGACCTTGTGATCCGCCCGCCTCAGCCTTCCAAAGTGCTGGGGTTACAGGCGTGAGCCACCGCGCCCGGCCGAGTGGAACTTTCTTAATGAGACCATGTCTGATGACAGCTTAGCTGACCCCGTGTCTCCTTGAGGCTTCACTTCCCTTCCTAGTCCCATATTCCTCACTTTCAAAATCTAAAGAAAAGTCGATGAGTAACTGCATCCAAAAGTTAGGTAATGCTGCATGAACGCTGGGACAAAACAAACCCAGAATGCAGAAATGATGGTCACATAAAAGCATCAGCATTACCACAGAGCTCATCAGAAGATGGGGCCTCGGGCTGCACCACCTAAACTTGGTCCCGTGCACCCTGTGTCGACAGCCCTATCCTTCACAGGAAGCTGGAGACCCGATATGCGGGCGTTTCATGGCACACAGAGATTCCCGCTGTGTGCCAGGACGGGCCCCAACACCATCTCGGAGTAAAGCAGAGAGAGGGCCATGACAAAGTGATTGCCCACCCTCACCTCCCTGGCGGACACCACTGACCTTGATCACCAGGTACAAAAACAAATCAGCTTGGAAGAAGAGCTGCCAGACGCTGAAACACACAGCTAAGCTCGGCACTGATAAGTCATTTTAAAAGCTCTTCCATTCCCTGCCCATCCCTTCTGCGCCTGACACCCCATATCCTGCTTCCTGAATCTAGCTTCATGAGTGAGCCCATTGTCTGGCACCTCCTTCTTCCAGAAGTCTAGGGTTTGCAACATACCCCATTCCTTCTGCCCAGAACATCAGCCCTTAGGCTGATGGAGACCGAGCAGGAGAGACAGGGAACAACAAGCAGAGAAGCTCACAGACGTGCAAGGAGCAGGCTCTTCTTGGGGGAAGGGGCAGGTTGCTCATTACCATCCAACCAAACGGAATCAAAGGCTCCGGACCCCAAGAAGTAAAGATAGATTTGTGCTTTTGTGGCAGTAAGGATCCTTTGATATAAAAATAAACAATCATGCCATCTCCTTCACAAAGCCAGCAGAGTCCTGCTCTGATGGCTCTGCCTCTCAGCTCTGTGTGGGCTCCCTGGTGAATGAAAAGTCTGTGTAGGCAAATCGGAAGGCCAAAACAAAGGAGCAAAATGAACAATCTCCTGTCTTCACAGCCAGGTGCGCCCACTGGTTCTGAATCTGGATTCTCCAAGCAAAATCTGCATGAAAGGCTGACTCTATCATTGGCAAATGAAAGCTATACTTCTTTAGCAAAAGGAAGTGGGGGCCTTTAGAAAACTGCCCCCCTAAACATAGGGGCTACCTGAGCAGGTTCACAAGTCAGCCTCCATGTAACTGAAGAATAGCGTAAAGCCCTTAACAAAGGGCTTATGTTCAAGTTAAACTTAAGGAAAAAGCACTGAGACCTGCACAAAGGATGCCCGGAAATCACAGAGAAAGGCGGGCCGGTGGGGAGGAAAACTCAAAGACTGAAGCATACGAAGAAAAGACCATTAGGCTGTCTGAACAGCCCTGCATAACACAGCAATGTTACTTTGGCTACAAGCAAAGCTGAATCGTGTCACTAGAAAGGATGCCATGTTCCCCTGTGCTCAGCTTCGATAATGGTCTCACAGATAATTAATTAATGCCATAAGGGAGTCCTTCCGACCGGAAAGGAACAGGCAGAGTGGGTGATGGGAGGGCAGGAAACTAAATAAATCAGGGAAAAGAATGTCCTTTAAGAGAGGAAGCAGTGAGACTTCCACTACCACAAGGTGCTGCCAACAGCCGTTCTGGAAATAAGTCAGCATCGTGGAGTGCGGCTCAAGGCCACGAGAATAAACTCAGAGACGGCAGTTATCGACCCTGGCTTTCAGCAAGAGCTCCTTCACTGTCTACATGAGAAGGGCCCCTGCCTCTTGCTCAAGACAAGGCATCCTATATAAAAAGAATTGGTCTTTAGGTCTTGTTAACATCAACCACTAGTTCTAACTTACAAGGCTTTTTGATGTAACAGAGGAGCAAAAACTTGGATCTCCTTGAACCACATGTGTTCTGGAGGCCTCAACCTGAAGCTGAATGTTAATAGGTAAATAAATAAATAGATTACAAATGGCACAGCTGGGCCAGATTTAAGGCCGCTCTGTGCATCTTTAATCGAGCCTCATTATTTGGAACAACGTAGTTGGCGTGACCATTGCCAAACAAGATCCAGACAGGAGAGAAAGAAAAATGGCAGCACCTGCCTCGCACAAGTAAGCAAGCTTCTCCTTGCATTCTCTGTGGATTGTGTTCTGACAAAATGGCAGCAGCACTGAGTGAGGAGGGTACAAGGTGGAGAGGATACAGGTAGCTGACACATGGCCACATTCTGCCCCAAGGTGGCTCCTGCAATGGGAAGACAACACATACATCTCACTGTTTGTCTGTATCACTGGGGCAGTTTCCAATTACATGAGAATGTAGGTGATGCCTTTCACCTGGAGTCCTCGAAACAATTCGAACGATGTCTGCATCCTTAATGTTTTCCCACAAAATGAGTGTGTCCGTAAGTCTCCTTATGACACAGCCTTCTGTTACCAGTGACACCGTGATCAGAGCCGAGGGAAACATGGAACCAGTTTTAATTATGAGTCAACTTTGCTCTTAGCCAAAATAACACTGCTGCATTGGCCATTATCATTCAGTTTAGCAGCTTTCCTCTCTTCGTGCACTTCCGTCTTTGGGTTTTCCCTTGCTCCCTTGATCAGCTACCCCCCACCTTTCTGACTTTCTCTGTGATTTTGGAAGAATGCTGTGAACTGGCCAGGAAAGCAGTCAAGGACCAGCCTCCAGCTCACACCATAATGACCTGCCTTCCCCGGGGCACTCCACGCCCACGTGTGCTTCATGTGTAGGTAAAGGGCGGGACTTGGTCTCAGAGCAAACAACTCTCCCGTGAGGTGACGGGCCAGGTCAAGCCAGATGGAGGAAGGAATACAACCCCAGCAAGAGGCGACTGGGGCACAGCTGGACCTTCTTTGCTGATAGGGGGCAAGGCACCAGGAGGAGGCAGAGCGAGCACGGCCCCCAAGCCTCCCGTGCAGGACTCACCCATGCTCCAGCATGGAAGGGTGAGGGCTTCACGCGGGCCCTGGGGGCACAGTGACTGGGCCACATCCCAGAGGTGCAGGGCCAGCATAGACACTCCCTCCCAGGACTCCAAGGCAGGTGGGCAAGGACCTCCTTTCCCAGCGCATGTGTTCCCTCTAACGGAGACAAGCAGGTTAGGGAGTGTGAGGAGACCTCAAGGCAAGGGAGGAATTCAGGGGACTCTGGCTTGAGGGAGGGAAGCATCAACTCAGGAGTCCAGGGAGACTGTGTCAAGATACCTGGTTCTCTGCAGTTTCTGTTTGTTTGGGATTCTGACAATAAAGCACTACTGGAGACCAGAAGGGCCTAGAGGCCAGGAGGAAGGTGCCGGAGCCCAGCCGCGCTGAGGTGGGTGCAGGCGGCGCTGGGCAGCGGCGAAGTGCCCCCCTCCGTCCCCGCCTGCGTTGGCTTCTGCGCCCCGTGGACACCGATTATCCTAACCTGTCATGTGTAATTCTGGCCCCGAAGCCGCCTGGAAACATTGGCTTTATGGTAAATCTTCTTAATAAACAAGATTAGCAGGAAAGGAGGTGCCGGGGACTGGAGGTTTTATGGGTTTAAAACAGGGGCGTCCGCCTGGGAAAGGAGCGGCTTCCACTCCCTCGCTGCCGTGAAGCTGCCGCCCTCCCTTTCCTCCCGCGGCTGCCACGGAGGAAAAATGTCCTCTGATTTCGGCGCCGCTGCCCGCGGGGCGTGCGGGGGACGCAGGTAGAAGCGAGCGCAGCGGGACATCCGAGGCCCAGACCTCGCGGCACACGCGGCGCGAACACGAGCGGAGGGCGCACCCGCGCCGGACCCGGGCCGCGCGCTCCAGGACCAGGGGGTGCCGAGTGGCGGGGCTGGGGGCGTGAGGCCCAGGAGCCGGCGGAGGGGCAGAAGGCCGCGCCGGGGAGGAAACTGAGGCAGGGGCGCCAGACCTGCTCCAAGCCGCCAGTGAGGACAGAGAGGCGGCCGGGGACTTGGGACCCAGAGCCTGAGGGTGTCGCGCTGGAACCCCGAGAGCCCCGGAGCCCCCCACCCGCTCGCCAAGGCGCGCTCCCCATTCACTCACTGAGGCGCCCCTCCCCCCGCCCCGTCACTCACCGAGGCGCCCCTCCCCCGACACCCCACTCATTCATTGAGGCGCCCCTCCCCCAGAACCTCTCACTTAGAGGCGCCCCTCCCCCACGCCCCCCACTCATTCATTGAGGCGCCCCTCCCTCACGCCCCCTCATTCATTGAGGCGCCCCTCCCCCAGAACCTCTCACTTAGAGGCG
>NC_045441.1:146857444-146860636 GCF_002776525.5 Piliocolobus tephrosceles
CCAGAACCTCTCACTTAGAGGCGCCCCTCCCCCAACGCCCCCACTCATTTATTGAGGCGCCCTCCCTGCATGCCCCCTCATTGAGGCGCCGCCCCTCCCCCCGACCCCCTCACGGAGGCGCCCCTCACAACGCCCCAACTCATTCATTGAGGCGCCCCTCCCCCCGTGCCCCCCACTCACCCAGGCGCCCCGGGAGCTGCCGGCCGTGGGGGACGGACGAGGGGGCGGCAGGCAGGACGCGTGGCGGCAGCAGCAGCAGTAGCAGCAGCAGCAGTGGGAGCGGCGGCCCCATCCCCGCGGCCTGGCGGGCGGCTCTCAGTCCATGGCCGCGCGGGAGGCGGCGGGAGGCGGCCGATTCCGGGCCCAACGAGGCGCGCGCCGCCAGCTCCTCCCGCCGCGCCTCTGGCGCTCTTGCGGCGACGCCGGGCTGAGCTTCAGCACCGGACAGCGCCCGGCCCCGCCCCGGCCCCGCCCCCGCCTGCGGAGCCCCGCCCCCGGACGTGCGTCCGCCTTCAGACCACGCCCCGGCCACGCCCCCGGCCAGCCCCGGCCACGCCCCCTCCCGCCTGGCTGCGCTCCCTCCCGACTCGCCCGCGCCGCGGCCCAGAGCCCCACGCCCGGCCCTGGCCTCCCCCGCCCCGGCTCGCGCCCCTCCGCCCTCGGAACGCCCCGTCCGCCCCCGCGCGTCCCCTCCCAGCTGCATTCCTGCCGGCCGCCTGGCCCTCCGGTCCCCTCCCCGCCTGCCGCGGCGCCCCTCCCGGCCCGGTGCTAGGGGTCGCACTGTCCCCGGGACGGCTGGGGCTAAGCCGCGCCCTTGGCCCGGACGGCAAGGCCCGAACCTACTCTGCTGGCGACCTGGGCAGGCGGCCTCTACCCGCGGGGCCCCACGCGCGTCGAATTAACGCCTTCCAACCGTTTATTTAATTTAAACGTAACGGGCCACTCGCGCATCGGGTCGCGCAGAGGTGGACCCAGTCGGCCTCCCCTGCAGCGCGGGCGGCGCCCGGGCTCGGTCCCAGGAAAGCTCCCGGAGGGTCTGGGGTGTGGGCGGGGGCCAGGCGGGCTCTGGGACAGAGCAGGGTGAGGCCTCTTGCAGGCCCCGTCTCCACACCGCAGTCCCGCCGGAGGTCCTGGGGGACGTCGGGGTCCTCCTCAGGAGACAGCCCCACTTCCAAGAGGTCCTAAGACAAAGGGGGCCAGTACGGGGCCTCTGGGTGGGAGGCAGGTTGCGCTTTTCCACAGCCCACTTCCCTCACAGCCTACCCCAGGGCCACCCCCTGCCAGGTCCCTGTCCTGGTGACCCCACCTGGGCCCCCAACCTCCCCACCTGCTTCTGCCTGGGACAGAGAGGCCTGAGCCCTCCCGCGTGCCTCCCCACCACGTTCTCATTCCAAGGACATCTGCTCGGCGCCCTGTGGGTTTTCTCCTTCCCTGCCCAGTTCCCACAGTCATGCCTTCCAAGTCCCTTACCAGCCTGGGCAAGGCTGGCACCTGTGGACCGTGAATGGGTATTGGCGTGGCAGCGAGGGAGTTCCATTGTAGCCCAGCCATCTGCAATTCAGAGTTGGATATTGGGGCTGACTGTCCTAAGTCCCCTCCTCACGGACACCTCTGTCCTCAGACCTCCATCATCTCCTTGCTGGGGCCGCTCACCCTCCCATCCTTCCAGAAGGCAGCTCCTTTCTTTGTCACAGCCCTCCTTCAGTCACCTGTGCCCGGAGTGCGTGGTGGGTGGTCAGTTTATCCTTCACGCCCAGACGCCCAGGGGACCACCTCCCGGTAGAAAGCACCCTCTCGCAGAATGCGGCAGCACACAGGTCACAGTGGCTCCCAGGCAGCCCTTCCCTCCTGCAAAGTCAGGTCCGTGTGTCAACCTGCGGCTCCTGCAAAAACAGCCACTAGTGGGGAGGATGGTAGCAGGGACTGGATAGATGGGGCTGCTTCTGACTCATTATTTTTAGTAGCCTGGACTCTAATTTTTAACACAGCAGCGCTTGCCTCAAAACAAATGCGACTCCCCCAGCAAAATCCATCCAGGAAAAAGGCTGTCCGCCTTGCTGAACTACAGCAGCCCACAAACCACAGGGCGCACCCCAAATGTGGGCTTGGTGGTGATAGTTTGGACATTTGTCCTGCCCAAATCTCCTGTTGAATTTAATCCCCAGTGTTGGAGTTGGAGGTGGGGTCTGGTGGGAGGCGATGCCAGCATGGTGGAGGATCCCTCATGAACAGCTTAGGCCACCCCCTTGGTGATGAGTGAGCTCCCCGACTTCCTGTTCTGGTCATTTAAAGCTGTGTGATACCTCTCCCTGTGTCTCTCCCTGTGTCTCTCCCTCTCCCCCAACTCTCCCTAACTCTCTCCCTCTCCCTCCCTCCGCCTGTCCTTCTCTCTCCCTCTTGGTCTCTCCCCCCCCCTCCCCCCCTCCCTCCGTCCCCCTCTCTGTCACTCTGTCCCTCTCCCTCTCTCTCTTCCTGTCTCTCCCATCCTCACTATGTGACATGCCTGCTCTCCCTTTGCCTTCTGCCATGATCAGAAGCTCCCTGAGGCCTCCCCAGAAGCAGATGCCACCATGCTTCCGGTACAGCCTACAGAACCATGAGCCAATTAAGCCTCTTTTCTTACAAAGTACCCAGCCTTGGTATTTCTTTATGGCCATGTGAGAGTGGCCTAACCCACGTGGTGAGAGGAGTCTGTGTGGGGGTGTTGGGAGGCTGGGAAGACTGGCACCACCAGATGGCTCGGGGTCAGGTGCGTCCTGGGAGGTCCTGAGCCATCTATGGAGTCAGTGACGGAAGCCATGGGGGAAAGGGAAGGTCAGAGTGAGCCCACAGAGGGAGAGCCTCTTCAGGTCGGGTCCGTGAGGTGATTCGGACGCACAGGGGTGGGACACGGGATTCTCTTCGGTGAAAACTACTTTGTGAGGCCTTAACACCGTTTCTGTGGTCCAGATGGGGGTCTGAGGAACCAAGTGCTCTGCCTGAACGAGGACGACCTGGAGAGGTCTGTCGCCTGAATGAGTCACTGAGTTTACACTGCAGGAAAGCTCCCAAGACCAAGGCCCTGCGATTCCCAGAGGCCGTCGGACCGCGGCATCCCTTGGCGTGCACAGTGGGCGTGGAGAAGGACCCAGAGTCTGGAGCCTACATCCTGGAGGACTGTGTATCTTGGGAGGGGCCAGGGCTTGTTTGTAC
>NC_045441.1:146860646-146862698 GCF_002776525.5 Piliocolobus tephrosceles
CCTTCCTACTTATGAAATTAACCCCTCATTGTCACACTTGCTGATATGCATGCTGTATGCCCATAGCATGCCACGGTCTGTACACAGTGCAACCTTGTAGTTTCCATGTAGTAATAACATATCCCTCACATTTGCAATCATAGGTCAAGGAATAACTCTTCCAAGATTTTCAAGGTCGAAAGGCCTGTCTCAAACAGTTCCTGACTCACACATATTCCTTCAAGGGCATCCCATCTGCTGGAGGAGTCCAGTTGAGTGGGACAACAGTGGTGTGTACCAGGGGAGTACACAGAAGGTCAGGGCTCAAATTCCAGTCCTGCGGCCGCACCAGCTCCGTGATCGTGAACGCGGCACCAGCTCCGTGATCGTGAACCCCGCACCAGCTCCGTGATCCTGAACCCCGCACCAGCTCCGTGATCATGAAGGAGACACCAGCTCCGTGATCATGCTAAATGGCATAGTAATTCTGGCCAACCATGATGAAATTTGAATGATTTATTAGACTAGTCAAAACCGCCAGATTGGCCACTTTTAATTGGCCATTTTTCACCATTTAAACACACCCAGGTCTAGTTGAATGGCAAATGCGGTGAGTCACCTAAACCCAGTCTGTGTGCTGGAAAGTGGATGTCAGCCCGTGGAGACAGTAGCTCAGTTTTCTGCTTATGATGTTGACTGTGCCCAGTCTACAGGGGAAGAGCAAGTCACGCCCACCCCTGCCGTTTCCGAGAAGAGGGCCCCACAAAGCTTCCCTCTGCTTAGGGAGGGGAGTCAGGAAATGGCCCATCACTCTTTGGTGGCTTGTCCTGTTGTGGACAACTCCTCCCTGCAGGAAACGTCCTGCCCCAAAAGGGTGACACTTCTGTTCAGTACCAAGTGTCACTGACTCCAGCGTGCAGTTGCAGGGTGGGAAACAGGAAGCTGCACCCCCCAAAATAGAACAGCCCAACGGGTTCACCTTGCCCACTGCCAAATTATCAAGAGAGGGTAATTGCAGTAGAGAAAGAGTAATTTATGCAGAGCTGGCTGTGTGAAGACTGGAGTTTTATTACTCAAATCAGTCTCCCTGAAAACTCGAGGATCAGAGATTGTAAGGATAATTTGGTGAGTAGGGGGTCGGGAAGTGGGGAGTGTTGATTGGTCGGGTTGGAGATGGAATCAGAGGGGGTCGAAGTAGGTTTTACTTGCTGTCTTCTGTTCCTGGTGGGGATCGCAGAACTGGCTGAGCCAAATACCAGTCTGGGCGGTGTCAGCTGGTACATCAGAATGCAGGGTCTGCAATATCTCAAGCACTGATCCTAGGTTTTACAGCAGTGATGTTATTCCCAGGAGGTGAATGTGGGGAGGTGTAGAATCTTGCAGCCTCCAGCTGCATGATTCCTAAATCATAATTCTAATCTTGTGGTTAATGTGTTAGTCCCCAGGCAGGAAGGGGGTTTGTTTTGGGAAAGGACTGTTATCATCTCTGTTTCAAAGCTAAACCATAAACTAAGTTCCTCCCAGAGTTAATCTGGCCTACGGCCAGGAATGAACAAGGACACCTTGGAGGTTAGAAGCAAGATGCAGTCAGTTAGGTCAAATCTCTTTCACTGTAATAATTGTCTGTTACAATCTTTGCAAAGGTGGTTTTAAAAATATTGCTCCTAGACCCCAAATGTCTGAAGAATTGGCCTTAGCACGTTACTAGATTATCAATATTTTGCCAGTCAGCAGACAACAAAAGGGGAGAGAAGTCTGGATTGTCCATCTTGGGTGGTGTTAGTGTTGGTGTTGGTAGTGATGGTGGTGGAAGTGGAGGTGATGGTAGAAGTGATTGTTACAGTGGTATTGATGTTGAGGGTGTCAGTGTTGGTGGTGATCATGGTGGCAGTGATGGGGGTGGCAATAGTGGTGGTTGGGGTGATGGTGGTAATCATGGTGACTATATATGGCATTGGTGGTGGTAGAAAAGGTGATGCTGGAGGTCATGGTGGTGGTATTGAAATTGGCAGTGTTAGTTGTGGTTATTGTGGTGCTGCTGAAGGTGGTCAGAGATGGCGACAGTGATAGTGG